>NW_028244149.1:0-124325 GCF_964263255.1 Lissotriton vulgaris | reverse complement strand
TCTGTCTCTTTCAGGGCAACGAATCTAGCCATTGGCGAAGCCATGCCTAGAAGCTTTACTAGCAGCACAGACCGTTTTTGCATAGGGAGCCATCCCAATGTTGGTCTCAAAGTAGGCCTAAAGAAGGTTGAAGCAATGGCCATCTTGAAAGAACCAAGTTTTGAGGCACCATATAGGTCTTATTGCATGCCTGAATCTTCTGAAACACATTTCAATAGGTGCGTGGACAGGGATATCCAAGGGAGGATCTACCCCTGGTGACTCATAAGGTGTCAGTGGCAGGCAACAGGAGAAAGTATTTGTGAGAGCATCTCCTGTGCCACTGCATTGTGGGTATACCTCTGATCTTCGGGGTGCCATGCCCTCCAGACTTCCCAAAGACCAAGGGTGTTCAACCACCCACAAACTGTTTCACCCTCAGCAGGGTTTCTGCAATGTCAATTGCAGGGTTGATCACAGCATTTAAATTGCCTTCAATTATAGTGTTACCTGTGGGAAAGCTATAAGTACCTCAGTGATGGCTGCATATGTCTGGTTGTTTGGTTGGGCAAGTGAGGGGGATGTATAGGCTGAATAGGTTGCATGGGTGTCCCTTAAGTAGGGCCTCCACTCCCACGTATCTACCCAGGGGGTCTATGGCTGTGTGGCTGACCCTGTCATATCCAAACTGTTTAAAGATGGCAGGACAAACCCAAGAGATACGTCTAATGGAGCATGAAAATGAATGGATGGAGCCGCTGGACATCCTGGAGGACCGCCTGTCATTTGATGCGGCCAAGAGGGTGTCATATTCTCTTTGCAGTGACCCAACCTTCACGGGAGAAGAATGGTGCCTATTCCCAATGCTTTCCCCAGACCCCTCCTAAACTCCTAAACTGAATCCTGAGATTACGGATGCTCCAAGTGGGGAAAGGGGATGGAGAGATATAAGGAGAGTCTGTTTGTCTTATTTTCCTGGGTTACTCTCTGCTACCCGTATTTGTTCTCTCTTCTCTTTAATTGGAGAGGATGTAGTACTGAACAGTAACTGTGAATAAAACATCAACATCTACCACTCTTTTATAATTCTCCCCTGACTATACATAGAGTGAATATATATATATATATATATATTACCTACTGGCGGTCGCCAGTAGGTGGTTATAGTTAGGATTTTTTTCAATGTTAAATCTCAAAATTCTATTTGGAATAACTTTGGCACCGGTTGACGAATCTGCCTGAAAATTTCCTGAAAATGGCCTCGTCGAGCTCCGGTCCTTCCTTGAAAGTTTGGGGGGATACGTCAAGCGGGGGCCGAGATAAAAGGGGGGTCCCAAAACGCATTTTCCCCATGTTAATTTCCATAGGGCGGTCGATTTCACTTTTAGCCCGAACGGCTGAATGGATTTCCACCAAACTTGGCAAAATTGTAGGGACTGGTAGCCCGATGTGCCTTTGCTATGTCTCAAGATATGTGCTCCATTGGATTTTGAGTAATTTAGGTTCAAAAAAATATATATATCTATAGGCGCTCTCCGGTGCGCGCACCGGTGAGCGCTCCAGGCGCGCCACGCGACTTGCGCGCAGGAAGCTGATTGGCTCTCAGTTGTCTGTAAACATTCGAAACAGTCCGGAGCGGCCGCCATCTTGTGTCTCGGTAGGATCGAGACACGAGAGGTGGCCAAAACAAAGGGGGAAATGACCATAAGGGGGCAGAGTAGACACCCCCTGTACCCCTAGGTTTGATGTGGGGGCCATTAAAGAGCCCCGCGGGGTCTCACCTTTTTTTTTTTTTTCGGTTTTCGCGGGGGAAGCGCCTGGTACGCGCACCGGGGAGCGTATCGAGGAAGGTACTATGGAAAAATAATCACTTCAAAAAATTGTAAGTTTATTAATTGTTTTTTTTAAATTTTTTTATTTTATGTAAGTACCTACATGTAGGTACTAATGAAGAGACTTAAATTTAATGTACACCATCTTCTTTGTAGACATCTTGCATGTTGTTATTGTATTTTTTGTGGTATATGGAATTCATAACATAGTCTGTCTGGAAAGGAGAAACAGATCTTTTAAGCACTCCCTGAGAATTTCTAGGGGATCATGAGTAGTCTATCCTGCTCCCTTATGAAAATGAGGTGTAAAATATTCATATGAGATAATATAGTGGGAGAAAGGTAGTAACTATGAGTAAACTTACTATGTAACAGAAAAATAGTTGAACAGTATACTATAAGTCTCACTTTATATTTTAAACATTTTTGGTAATACTTTATGAATTACATATAAAAATGAATATTGTCTCAAACAATTTGAAATTATTAAATATAAATTTATTCCTCTGATTCTTTTTCATAATTTAATAAAATTTCTAACATAATATTGTCCGGAATTTCCTCATAATTATAAGTACATGATTCCATTTCTTCCAAACATTCTATTAACTGTTCATCCAAAGAGTCATCCATGAAATCTACTTCATCTTTTTGCTCTTCTGGTTTTTCCACCTTTATTTTGATAGAAGTAACATTTCCTTGATTTTCTCCTTCCATTTTCTTTCTGAAAATTGCATACAAATTAACTATATTAGTAGAGTTAGAGTACTGTATACCAGAGAAGCCTAACTCAATCCATAACTATTACAGAGAAGTCTATCTCAATCTATAAGTATTACAGAGGGATAGTATATAACTAACAGAATATTTTTTCAGAAATTAACTTAAAGTGTACAATATACTTCCATAATAACAATTTACCTTGGAGAAATCAGTTGAAGTTGTCAGTGTAATTTGTTCTCAAATGTATTTCTGGAAGCAGTAGTCAAAATGGCTGTGTTTCCCTCTCTTCTTTTATATATATTCTTGTACTTAACCAATGAAATGTCAGGAAATAATCGTAGAAAATGAAAGAAAGTTTTTAATTGGTTGTAAATTCTAACATTTCATATGTGTTTTTGTCATGTAATTTACCTCAGGATATTTAGTCAGGCCTACAGCATAATTTTCTCAATGGAATTCCATCAAATTTGGGTAAATGGTAGGGACTGCTATGTAGTAGGGCATATTCTATATTTGATGAAAGTGTCTCCAGTGGTTTTTTTGTAAATTGCTTTCCCACCTTTTTTTATCGAGCGCTTACAGGTGCGCGCTCCATGACGCGCACCGGCAGCGTCACGGGAGTCCTCCATTTTGTGTTTCGGTACAATCGAGACACAGGATGGAGGGTAAACAATGTTCGGTATGGGTAGAAGGGGGCACGGTAGAGACTTCTTGACCCTCTAGGTTTTCTGAGGGGGGCTTAGGAGGCTCATAAAGGTTTAAAAAAAAAAAAATCTTTCATTTTCCACGGGGGGAGCGCCTGGTACGCGCACCGTTAAGCGTACCGGAAAGCGTACTATGGTGAAAAATAGTGAAAAAAGTTAGAAAAAGATAAACGTTTTGAATGATCAGAGGTAGGGTAGCTCTGAAAAGAGCTTTTGGGTTTTGTGGTTTATTTAGGTACCTACAAGTAGGTTCCAATGCACATTCTTAAATTCAGGAGGAATATTCTATTCCCTTCATCTGAGAAGTGCACACGATCTCCTCTGTAGATGTCTTGCATGTTGTAACGCAAGTTATTATTGTATATTGAACCCATTCCATAGTCTCTCATGTAAGCAGAAACAGATTTATTCACATGTTTCCATGCTTTCTCAAATTGTGGACAAAATTGGTTGGACCAGTTCCATTTCTGTCTTTGGCATATATTGGAATATACCAAGGCAGTTTGTGGAAAAAGTGTCATTAATTGATCAAAGGTGTCCTTTAAAAGCATTTCCAGACCAACCCCAGTCATAGTGCCTAAATCATTTCCACCACAGTGCACTATTAAGAGGTCAGGTTTTGGCAAATGCATAAAGGTTTTCACCAATGGTATCAATTGGTGACATTTTAATCCTCTCTGGCCAATCCACTTGATTTCCACATTTGATAAATCAAGGTTGTGAAAATGTCTGCTATCTGCATACCTTTGAGCCCAGTGGATGTAGCTGTGTCCAAGGATCCAGACAGAAAACATGATGAGAGATGGTTCTGATGCAGTCAGATGATGTGTGGGAATGAAATGGCAGTTGGAAAAGTAGGAGTTTACAAAAAAATAATTGTGGAGTTTCACTGCTTTTGAATCAGAAGCAATGATTGGTGGATTCAGATAGTTGAAAACTTAAAGTTAGGGTGCATGGTTGTGTTGTGTTAAAGAAGCAATTTGAATGGTTAAAAAAAAGTCACTAAAAGCTAAAATACTCTGGATAGGCTGGTGTATTGAGAGGTCAAACAGCCTTGCTGAGTTAATTTGCAACATTGTACAATAAACTTTTGAACCTGAGAGTTCAGTTAGGAGGGAGTTGCTATGGAAACAGATAGAAAGATCTGTGAGGGGGAAGGGTGTTGGTTTGAAAATAGTGAGGGAAGACTTTTGATTGGTTGAATTAAGGCATATGTGTACAAAGTTAGAGATTTTCTATGCCAGTCTTGGTTTCAGTGTATTGAGTGCACACTTTTTGCTCTGCTAAAGAGAAATTGGTGTGTGTGTCTGACACTGTTTTCAATCTTCCAAAGCTTTTGTAAAGGTAAGTAATGATTTATTTAATTTACATAGAGACTTGTTTGCTATATGGAGAATATTTAGAAGCAGATAGTTATGTTTTAGAAGTCAAATGGTATGCTAGTATATAAGTCCTGTGTTGTGTTTCTTATATGTTATTGAAAAATCGATTTTTGGGTGCAATTGATTGGTATTTGCATTTGGCCCTTTTTTATGATTGCCTTGTGCAGCTGATGCATCACTTTAAACATGGGTAATAAGTGATGCACTGGTGGCGCAAGGCCTTCATAAATAAGGCTCTGACTTTGTTTGCTGTTGATTTGATTTTGGATTTTTG
This sequence comes from Lissotriton vulgaris, assembly GCF_964263255.1. NCBI lineage: Eukaryota > Metazoa > Chordata > Amphibia > Caudata > Salamandridae > Lissotriton > Lissotriton vulgaris. Next base: position 119,431 of record NW_028244149.1, on the reverse strand, counting down.
ATAATGCTTGATATCAACATTTGAAAGATAAAGGATTTGTTTTTGGGGAAACAGTGATGTTTCAAAAGTGATATTCTGTGCTTGTACATAGGTTGTGCGCAGTAATTTTTAAGTGTTATTCAAAAATCGATTTTTGGGTGCAATTGATTGGTATTTGTATTTGGCCCTTTTTTATGATTGCCTTGTGCAGCTGATGCATCACTTTAAACATGGGTAATAAGTGACGCACTGGTGGCGCAAGGCCTTTATAAATAAGGCCCTGACTTTGTTTGCTGATATTGAGTGGTTGTACATAGGTTCTGCGCAGTGTTTCTTACATGTTATTCAAAAATAGATTTTTGGGTGCAATTGATTGGTATTTGCATTTGGCCCTTTTTTATGATTGCCTTGTGCAGCTGATGCATCACTTTAAACATGGGTAATAAGTGACGCACTGGTGGCGCAAGACCTTCATAAATAAGGCCCTGACTTTGTTTGCTGATATTGAGTGGTTGTACATAGGTTCTGCGCAGTGTTTCTTTCATGTTATTCAAAAATCGATTTTTGGGTGCAATTGATTGGTATTTGCATTTGGCCCTTTTTTATGATTGCCTTGTGCAACTGGTGCATCATTTTATACATGGGTAATAAGTGACACACTGGTGGCGCAAGGCCTTTATAAATAAGGCCCTGACTTTGTTTGCTGATATTGAGTGGTTGTACATAGGTTCTGCGCAGTGACTCTTACATGTTATTCAAAAATCGATTTTTGGGTGCAATTGATTGGAATTTGCATTGTCCCTTTTTTATGAATGCCTTGTGCAGCTGATGCATCACTTTAAACATGGGTAATAAGTGACGCACTGGTGGCGCAAGGCCTTTATAAATAAGGCCCTGACTTTGTTTGCTGATGTTGTAGATAGGTTCTGCGCAGTGTTTCTTTCATGTTATTCAAAAATCGATTTTTGGGTGCAATTGATTGGTATTTGCATTTGGCCCTTTTTTATGATTGCCTTGTGCTACTGGTGCATCATTTTATACATGGGTAATAAGTGACGCACTGGTGGCGCAAGGCCTTTATAAATAAGGCCCTGACTTTGTTTGATGATATTGAGTGGTTGTACATAGGTTCTGCGCAGTGTTTCTTTCATGTTATTCAAAAATCGATTTTTGGGTGCAATTGATTGGTATTTGCATTTGGCCCTTTTTTATGATTGCCTTGTGCAACTGGTGCATCATTTTATACATGGGTAATAAGTGACGCACTGGTGGCGCAAGGCCTTTATAAATAAGGCCCTGACTTTGTTTGCTGATATTGAGTGGTTGTACATAGGTTCTGCGCAGTGATTCTTACATGTTATTCAAAAATCGATTTTTGGGTGCAATTGATTGGAATTTGCATTTGGCCCTTTTTTATGATTGCCTTGTGCAGCTGATGCATCACTTTAAACATGGGTAATAAGTGACGCACTGGTGGCGCAAGGCCTTTATAAATAAGGCCCTGACTTTGTTTGCTGATATTGAGTGGTTGTACATAGGTTCTGCGCAGTGATTCTTACATGTTATTCAAAAATCGATTTTTGGGTGCAATTGATTGGAATTTGCATTTGGCCCTTTTTTATGATTGCCTTGTGCAGCTGATGCATCACTTTAAACATGGGTAATAAGTGACGCACTGGTGGCGCAAGGCCTTTATAAATAAGGCCCTGACTTTGTTTGCTGATATTGAGTGGTTGTACATAGGTTCTGCGCAGTGTTTCTTTCATGTTATTCAAAAATCGATTTTTGGGTGCAATTGATTGGTATTTGCATTTGGCCCTTTTTTATGATTGCCTTTTGCAACTGGTGCATCATTTCATACATGGGTAATAAGTGACGCACTGGTGGCGCAAGGCCTTTATAAATAAGGCCCTGGCTTTGTTTGATGATATTGAGTGGTTGTACATAGGTTCTGCGCAGTGTTTTTTACATGTTATTCAAAAATCGATTTTTGGGTGCAATTGATTGGTATTTGCATTTGGCCCTTTTTTATGATTGCCTTGTGCTACTGGTGCATCATTTTATACATGGGTAATAAGTGATGCACTGGTGGTGCAAGGCCTTTATAAATAAGGCCCTGACTTTGTTTGATGATATTGAGTGGTTGTACATAGGTTCTGCGCAGTGTTTCTTTCATGTTATTCAAAAATCGATTTTTGGGTGCAATTGATTGGTATTTGCATTTGTCCCTTTTTTATGATTGCCTTGTGCAACTGGTGCATCATTTTATACATGGGTAATAAGTGACGCACTGGTGGCGCAAGGCCTTTATAAATAAGGCCCTGACTTTGTTTGCTGATATTGAGTGGTTGTACATAGGTTCTGCGCAGTGATTCTTACATGTTATTCAAAAATCGATTTTTGGGTGCAATTGATTGGAATTTGCATTTGGCCCTTTTTTATGATTGCCTTGTGCAGCTGATGCATCACTTTAAACATGGGTAATAAGTGACGCACTGGTGGCGCAAGGCCTTTATAAATAAGGCCCTGACTTTGTTTGATGATATTGAGTGGTTGTACATAGGTTCTGCGCAGTGTTTCTTTCATGTTATTCAAAAATCGATTTTTGGGTGCATTTGATTGGTATTTGCATTTGGCCCTTTTTTATGATTGCCTTGTGCAACTGGTGCATCATTTTATACATGGGTAATAAGTGACGCACTGGTGGCGCAAGGCCTTTATAAATAAGGCCCTGACTTTGTTTGATGATATTGAGTGGTTGTACATAGGTTCTGCGCAGTGTTTTTTACATGTTATTCAAAAATTGATTTTTGGGTGCAATTGATTGGTGTTTGCATTTGGTCCTTTTTTATGATTGCCTTGTGCAGCTGATGCATCACTTTAAACATGGGTAATAAGTGACGCACTGGTGGCGCAAGGCCTTTATAAATAAGGCCCTGACTTTGTTTGCTGATATTGAGTGGTTGTACATAGGTTCTGCGCAGTGATTCTTACATGTTATTCAAAAATCGATTTTTGGGTGCAATTGATTGGAATTTGCATTTGGCCCTTTTTTATGATTGCCTTGTGCAGCTGATGCATCACTTTAAACATGGGTAATAAGTGACGCACTGGTGGCGCAAGGCCTTTATAAATAAGGCCCTGACTTTGTTTGCTGATATTGAGTGGTTGTACATAGGTTCTGCGCAGTGATTCTTACATGTTATTCAAAAATCGATTTTTGGGTGCAATTGATTGGTATTTGCATTTGGCCCTTTTTTATGATTGCCTTGTGCAGCTGATGCATCACTTTAAACATGGGTAATAAGTGACACACTGGTGGCGCAAGGCCTTTATAAATAAGGCCCTGACTTTGTTTGTTGATATTGAGTGGTTGTACATAGGTTCTGCGCAGTGTTTCTTTCATGTTATTCAAAAATCGATTTTTGGGTGCAATTGATTGGTATTTGCATTTGGCCCTTTTTTATGATTGCCTTGTGCTAGTGGTGCATCATTTTATACATGGGTAATAAGTGACGCACTGGTGGCGCAAGGTCTTTATAAATAAGGCCCTGACTTTGTTTGATGATATTGAGTGGTTGTACATAGGTTCTGCGCAGTGTTTTTTACATGTTATTCAAAAATTGATTTTTGGGTGCAATTGATTGGTATTTGCATTTGGCCCTTTTTTATGATTGCCTTGTGCAGCTGATGCATCACTTTAAACATGGGTAATAAGTGACGCACTGGTGGCGCAAGGCCTTTATAAATAAGGCCCTGACTTTGTTTGCTGATATTGAGTGGTTGTACATAGGTTCTGCGCAGTGATTCTTACATGTTATTCAAAAATCGATTTTTGGGTGCAATTGATTGGAATTTGCATTTGGCCCTTTTTTATGATTGCCTTGTGCAGCTGATGCATCACTTTAAACATGGGTAATAAGTGACGCACTGGTGGGGCAAGGCCCTTATAAATAAGGCCTTGACTTTGTTTGATGATATTGAGTGGTTGTACATAGGTTCTGTGCAGTGATTCTTACATGTTATTCAAAAATCGATTTTTGGGTGCAATTGATTGGTATTTGCATTTGGCCCTTTTTTATGGTTGCCTTGTGTAGCTGGTGCATCACTTTATACATGGGTAATAAGTGACGCACTGGTGGCGCAAGGCCTTTATAAATAAGGCCCTGAGTTGCTATTGTATAAACTTAAATATGTTGCAATTTATTGTTTATATTGTTTGCTTTTTAACATTACTTTGTTGTTTGCTAATAGTGGTCTTTCATGTGTTTTTTTAACAGAACAACAGATTCAAATCAACTTCTGAAAAGCAAGCAAAAATGCCTTCAAGGCAAAGAATTATCAAAAATACCATACGGAAAAGGAGAACATCAACAACAGAGTTTATGGAATCCTCTTCAACAACTACTTCAAAAAACACCAGAAAAGTTTCTGGTAAGCCAATTAAGTCTTTTCTTCGCAACATATGTCGTAGAAAAAAAAATGATATTGCTAATGTGAATATACAGAAAAAGTCAACAAATCTAAAAAGGAAGGAGAGGCCCACAAAAAATGTCTCCATTGGAGCAGGAGAGAAGGGAATGGATAGCAATAGAAGGGTAAATCTTTTTAGGGACATTCGTAGGCGAATGTTTCGCAATAGGGTAGTTTTAAATTTGCTAAAAAATGATAAGAAAAGTAAACTGAGAGCTGCTTTTTACAAGAAAAAGAAAAGTGTAGAAAAGATTGTTGATCAGGCTTTTGAAGTTAAGAAAAAATTATTTATTTTAATAATCAATAGAATTAGGATACTTAATAAGGCCATTGATGTTTTCAAATCGAACAGTAAATGGAAAAGAATTATTAATCGGAGTAATTTTTGTGAAGTATTTTCTGGTGAATGGATGCATAGTTCAAGTTCTGAGCCTTTTTTCAATGAGGAGAGTTACTTTCAGGAAAATGATTTGGTGCATGCAGTTGACACAGTGGTCGAGCATATGAGGTGAAAGATGGTTGTGTGATAGAAAAAGAGAAACTTGTATCTAGAGATGCAGAAGAGGTGTTAGCTGATGAAGTTTTAGGGAGACGTACTAAGGGTCCAGTGTACACATGGAAATGCAGTAGTATTTGTAGTGTGCGACAGGAATCAATCGATTTGCTTAGAAATTTCTTACGTACATATAGTAAGAAAAGTCTCAAACAAAAAATGAAGATCCTGCAAGAGTTAGATCCTTGTAGAGTGAGAGAAAGCACAGGTTTGCATGGGCATTCACTAGCTTGTCTTTCTAGAAAAGTTTGTCGGAGTGTTTTTCATCATTTTAGGATGTTAGCAGTGCATCATAATAACGTGAGGAAATTAGTGAGAAAGTTGTATTATGCAAAAAGTCCCGCACTTAAGCTTAAACAGTTAAACAGTGCTCTTTTGCATGGATCTGAAGTGGATGTGAAGACTATTTGTGAAGAAATTGAGTTTTGTTATTTTGGGAACAAAGAGGACAGTGTAGAAATAGATATAGTAATGGATGGTAATGCAGAAGATAATGGACAGATTTCAAGTATTGAAAAGTTTGATGAGGAAATTATCAAGTTTAAGGTGAAAGCAAGTGAAAGGCCTAATTTAACTTGTGTGTGTTGTCGACGGACTCATTATAAGATTCAGACTAGGTTAGTTGATTTATATGCAAAAAGTGAATTGGAAAATAATAGTGAATGGAAGGATTTTGTAAGTTATTTGTTGGTGGAGAATACATTTGATTTGAGTTTGGATCAGCGTATTTGTAATTATTGTTTAAATAAATTAAATGAAAATAAAATGCCTGCTAGAGCAGTTTATAATATTCTTCAGTTGATAGATATTCCTTCTGAATTGATGGATCTAAATACTTATGAATCTATTTTGATTCAATGTGTCCATCCTTTTCAGGCTATTGTACGCATGGAGCCTAAGACAGGGAAATTGCCTCCATCAGATTTACTGAGAGGATTAAAGGGAAGAGTTGTTTATTTGCCTCTAGATGTAAAGAAAAATATTGACACAATTGGTGTAGAAAGAGTAGAAGAAGATCCTTAAGTTATTCTAGTTAATGGGGTTCCAACAAAGAGTAAGAAAATCTGGCAAGATTTAGTGGATGTTAAAAAAGTCAAAAAGGCAACGTTGTATTTGGTCAAAAACAATGAGTACTACAAAGATGTAAGTGTTGGAGCAGAGGAAACAGCTATAGAAGAAGATAGTGATTCTTCAGTTGGTCAAATTGAAAAAGTTGATGTGTCTAGAACTGAAGAAATATATGAACATTATACTGGTCATCCTTTGCATTCAAAAGAAGTAATGGGAAATGCAATTGACTTGTTTCAAATGAAAGCAGCCAAAGGAAGTCCCATTAGTGTATGGGAAGAAAGTTTGGAAGCTCGTTGTTTTCCACAATTATTTCCAACAGGTTGTGGTGGACGATATGATGATCGACCAGTTCAAATTCCTGCAGCTGAATACCAGACTCTAAGATTATATGCTGAAGATCCAAGGTTTCGTCAATGTATTCCATATTTATTTCATCTTCTGTTTGAAAGTGATTTGTCTGGGCTTTCTTATGCAGTTAATCATATATTGAAAAGTGGAGCTCATTTTCAAAATGTTTGTGCAAGGGACTTTATGGAGAAAGTTAATCTGCAAGACAGTATTTTGGAATCTCAGCTAATCAATCTCATGGCATGTCAACGTGGAACCAACGAGTATTGGTTTCGTCGTCATGGAGAATTGAAATGTATGCTAAGAAACTTGGGAACTCCTACATGGTTCCTCACTCTTAGCTGTGCTGAGTATGCATGGGACGATTTACTTCAATTTCTACGGGAGGCAAATGAAAACATACGAAATATAGAATTGAAAACACCGGGAGAACTGTGTTCTTTAGATCCAGTGAATGTTTGCAGATATTTTAATCATAGATTTGAAGCTATGATGTCTTTTATTACCAACAAAAAAAATCCTCCCCTTGGAGAGGTTTTGGATTTCTTTTGGAGGAAGGAATATCAAGCGAGAGGTGCTCCTCATATACATATGTTGTTGTGGATTAAAGATGCACCCAAATTTGGATCAGATTCAGATGAAACAGTGATGAGTTTCATTGAAGAGTATTCAACATGTGCTGTTCCAAAACCTACTGAAGAAAACAATTTAAGGCAACAAGTTTTACGTTTTCAATCTCATCGTTGTGGAAAGTACTGTCGTCGAAAATTTAAAAACAAGGAAAAGTACTACACGAAATGTCGTTTTGCATTTCCTCGACCAGTGATTTCTAAGGGAAGAGTAAATAATTTAATCTCATCTCTACGACATACTGTGACGAGGAAATCTCCCAAAAATACATATAATTTGAAAAGAAATGAAGAATCTAAGTACATCAACGATTACAACCCAGTGATTTTGTCCATGTGGAATGCTAACATGGATATTCAGTTCGTTGCTGACTACTCTATTGCTGTGGCTCGATATGTGACATCTTACATCACAAAAAAAGAAAAGACAGAACTGAAGGAAATGTGGGAGGACATTTCACATGAAAAGAGTCTAAGCAAGAAATTATACAGTTTCAGTCTGAAGATGTTGTCGCATCGAGAAATTGGAGCATATGAATGTTCTGATCGGTTATCATCAGCAAGTCTCTATGCCAAATCAAGAACAATCATTTGGGTGAGTCTTGGTCTTGCTGCAACACGAAACCGAGTTTTGAAATCTGTACAAGAAATTGAATATTTGGCGGAGAAAGAACCAAACAGTACAGATATTTTGAAGACAAATATGTTGGATACATACTATCCAAATAGAAGTACTCACCTTGAGAACACTTGTTTGTATGAAGTTCTTCAAAACTACAGTTATAAGAGGAACATCACAGAAGATATCAATAATGGAAAATATGCACTCATTGGCTATGAAGGATGTCTAGTAAAGCAGAAAAAAGGCCATTTGATTAATCATCGAAAATTGAGTTGTGAAGTTCCAGACAAAAGAGAATTTTACTATTTAGCTCTTTTGCAACTCTTTAAGCCATGGCGTACAGAAGAGGAACTACTTGGAGATTTTCTCTGTTATGAAGACTCTTTTAATGCAACTAAGGATACCATAGAATGTCCTATTTTTCTAAATTATCTGCAAATGTTGAATGCAGAAATGGAGCAAGAAACCACAATTGCTGAAGAGATAGCTAGAAACAGTTCTCAAGATAGTCAGAGTTCTACTTCATTGAGCCAGGATCCACTAGGAGGACCAATTATCCAAAATGAAGCTGCCACTGCCATGGATGAGGTGGAAAGAGCTATGGAACAAGCTCAAGAGGATGGAGTTAACTTAGAAGATTTGGTAAAGCAACTAAACATTGAGCAGAAAAAGATATATGATGAAGTCACAGAGCAGATTGAACATGGATTCAGACATGAGAAAAAAGAGTGCTCATGTATATCATTTGACCCTGTCCGACTGTACGTAAGTGGAGAAGCGGGGACAGGAAAAAGATTTCTAATTAAAGCCATTGCAAGTTATCTGCAGAAAAGGACTGATTCACCACTGTCTTGTGTTGTAACTGCTCCAACTGGTCTGGCAGCACATAACATTAAAGGGATTACTCTACATCGTTTATTGATGCTGCCAGTTGAACATGATAATAAATTGCATTACAACAAGTTATCTGGAGATGCGTGTTCTGAAGTTTCAAGAGTCTTGAAGAAAATGAAACTTCTTATCATTGATGAAGTAAGCATGGTCTCAAATCTAATGCTTGCTTTTGTGCATTTGAGAATGCAAGAAATTCTTAAAACAGAGTATGATGTGTTATTTGGAGGAAAACACATTATTGTTTTTGGAGATCTATTGCAGTTGACTCCAGTAAAAGGACAACCAGTGTTTAAAATGCTCACACATGAAGATACCAGGAAGTCCCTTGGAAGCATTGGAAATGTTAATATATGGCTAAATTTTAAATATGCTGAACTGCTTCAAAATATGCGACAGGCCAAGGATGAAGATTATAAAAATATTCTACAAGATGTAAGAATTGGAAAAGTGACTGAGCTTGGGAAAAAAGCTTTGCATAGTCGATTAATTTCAAATTTGTATCCAAATGAAAACATTCTTCCAGAGAATATTTTTAAAAAAATGACTGAGAAGAAATCTGGGATATGTTTGATGCCAACTCTGCAAGAATGTTCCATCTTCAACAACAAAATGTTAGAGTTAGAAAATGAAGAGATTGTGAAACTGGAAGCAATAGATAAAATAGAGCATATGGGTGCAAAAATTGTTTTGTCTGAAAATTTGAAAACTAAATTGGATTCATTGGAGAAAAGTATTTCAAAAACAGCTGGTTTTGAGAAGACTCTGAATGTGTGTTTAAATTGTCGTATCATTTTGAGAAGGAATTTAAATGTTGAAAGAGGTCTGGTAAATGGAGCAATGGGTTATGTTGTTGATTTTGTGAATTACAGAAATAGAGATGGAATTGAATTTTTAAAAATAAAATTTGATGGCATTGAACAAGTACAACAAATAAGTCGTGGTTCTGCTAGATTTTTACTTGTAAAAGACTTATATGTTCGCCGAAAACAGTTTCCTGTTTGTTTGGCGTATGCGGTGACAATTCATAAATCTCAAGGTTTAAGTGTAGATGGTGCTTTAGTGAACATTGGAAGATCTGTGTTTAAAGAGGGTATGGCATATGTGGCATTATCACGAGTCAGAACTTTATCAGGATTGTACTTGATTGCGTGTGATGAGACAAAGATTTCTGCAGATCTAGATTGTGTTAAAGAATACAATAGATTAAGAAGAGAATATGCTCCACATTTGCCTCAATATCCTCTGTTTGAAAAACGTGTGGTAGGCCGAAAAAGAAGAAATGAGGATAATTGTAGTGAGGTAGTTGCAAAAAGACAAAAAGTAGAGAAAACTGTAATTGAAAACAGGAAGAAAAAGAATTGTGGAGAAAATGTTGTTGGATTTCAGTTTGAAAATAGTTCTGGTGTCAACTGCCATGCTAATGTAGTGATTAATGTTGTTTTTTTTTCTTAAAAGTTTACAAGAACAGATTGTTGAAAATCGGGATCAAAGATTGTGTGGTTTATTGAATTCTGTGTTTGAGAAATGTAGCAGTGTTACAGCACAAATAGAAAGTGTAACAGAAATTTGAAATATTTTAGATATGTGTTCTGGTCAAGATAAATTTTCACAGAACATTCAGCAGGATTGTCAGGAACTTTTATTGTATATGTTTGGTGTTTTGGAAGATGAAGGTGTAGATGTAGATAATCTTTTCAGCCTTTCTTATCAATGGCAGCATGACTGCCACAATTGTAGTTCATCAAGTACTACTAGAATAGACACTGAAAGATTTATATATTTGACTTTACCAGACTGTAAATCAGTATCATTTAAAATTCTAGTTAAAGCAGCAGATCATAATATGGTGTGTACCCAATGTAAGTGTCCAATGCTATCCACATTATTCATACAAAGTTATGGTCAGTATATCATTTTAGTTTTCCAACGATGTAGACCTGATGGAACTAAATTGACAACTTCTATCAAAAATTTTGTAGCTTCTCAGTTATCAATTTCAGGAAGAACCTTTACAACTGAAGCTATTATTTATCATGATGGATCTTCGACAACCTCAGGACATTATACATGCTACTTAAAATCTGAAAATGGATGGAGTTACTGCAATGATTCTCATTTAACTTATAAACAATGTTTGCCTTATGACTCTACAAATTCTTATCTAGTGTTTTTAAAACCAAAGTTTTAGTAAAGGGAATTGGCCTTTGAAGACGGGAATAGATACTAAAAGTTAGTTAGTTAGTTAGTTAATCTAATATTTTAAATTATTTATCTCATGTAGATACTTTAAGTGGATCTCAAAGTAAAAAATACTGATATATCTGACACAAATTGGCCGTGAGGAAAGTGTAAGATATGATGTTCTTAGATCTTTTTTCATAGGAAGTCGATGAAATGGAAGTTATAGAGCACAGCAGACTTTTTTTCCACCAAAAGGACCTTCACTATCTGCAATTTGGCCTCACGGAAAAGTAAGTGAATCAAAGATTAGTGTACATATATGAGATGTATGTTTGAATGGTTTTTTTTAAACACAATCTTTTAGATTGTGTTTTTTTTTTCCCGCTGTTATATGATGAAGACTTTGATCTCACTAATTTAAGTGAAATTCAATATATTCTGAGAACAGCAAAAATAAATAATGTAACATATTGTAGAAGTTATTGTGTAGTTTGCATTGTGTAATTTATATTGTGTTCACATTGTCTTACACTCATTTTCTTTTTCACCCTTATTTACCTCTCTTTACTAATTTACACTCTTTTTTCATCGCTGTTTCTTTAGTGCACTTCATTCACAACTTCTCAATCTAATAGGAACTGTCTGCATTTCCTCTGTTCCTTGCACCACTTTTTATCTTTTTCATATTCTCACAGTACCACTGCTTTAGTTTCCTAACCCTCTCTTTCTTTTTCTCCATTTTTTTTTCTTTCGCACTCATTGTACTGTAGTTCACTTAGTTCTTCCTTTTGTCTTTCTGTGTACTTACTCTCTCACTCCTGTTTTATCCATCGTTCTATACTAACTTCATTCCTTTCATCCCTTCACTCTGTGACTTCACTTCACTCACTCTCAATCATCTTCTATTCCTCTTTTTTATTTATAGTTTCTCAATCAGACTTCTCTCCTTTTCACTCATTTTTCTTTTATTTTCTTATCTTTACTGATTTTGTTTTGATATCTTACATTCTTTTAGTATCTTATTTATCTTTAGGAATTTGTTTTCTTTCTATTTCTTTTTCCTTTTTTTTTCTCTTTCTACATTACTTTCTTTCTGTTTTTGTATCCTTCACTATTGCTTAATTTCTTTTTTTTTTTAAAACATTTTTATTGTTTGCAAGAAGTGACATGATTCATTACAATTCAATTCCATACTTAACATACAAATACAATTGATATGAACAGCAAATAAAATTGAGGAATGGAAACAATATAAAATTAATTTTTAAACCAAACTTCGCATTAGCTCTACTATTAAAGTAATAAACTGCTAAAAAAGAAAGACCAAACTAGACCTAATCACATTGCTTGGCCTTCAAAGAAGTGCTTCCATATCTTTTCTTTTCTCAGAAGAGCTTTTGGACCCCTAAGTTTAGCTAAAGAAAACTCCATAGTTCTAATTTCATAAACCAATGATAACCAATCCGCAACCTTAGGGGGTTCTTTAGATATCCAGACCCTAGCTACTGTTAATCTAGCGCATGCTAGCAAAATCATTACAAGATCCTTATTGGAACAGTTCCTATCTTGGATATCTAATAAAACCATTTGTACTGTAAGATCCGATGAATTTATTTGGTTAAATTGAAGATGGTAAGATATGCGATTCCAGAAATTGGAGAGTGCAGGACAGGAGAATAACATATGTTCAATTCCAGCCGCGACAGTATTACATTTAGCACACCTAGATTTATCTGTCAAAGAGTTACCATGTGCCCAGCTGGATATTCTTTGTGGCGTATAATACAGTTCCGTGATTGTCCTATATAGTTGCATTTTCAGATTAGACGAGTGAACTATTTCGCTTAATTGGGTTAGGGCACTTCCGATCTGTACTGAATTTATGTTTTGATTTAATCTACGAGACCTTTTGGCTGTGATTTGAGTTATGTTTTCTCCCTTCTCCTTGATGAACCATTGATATCCCAATTTGATTAATGATTTAGTTTTTTCTGAATAAATACCCTCAATAATATCAGAATGTTTAACTTCCGTTATTTTCAATTTATTACAGAAAAAATCTCTCAGTTGTCTATATTTAAAATGCATATCATCCGTAAGCCCATTTGTAATTTTTAAATTCTCAAAATCCATCAAACCATTAGTACCATAAAGGTCTCCTAATGTGATTATATCCTGTCTTATCCACCGATTACCCAAACCGTCCGAAAATATACCAGGAAGTCCCGGATTGTTCCATAATCTAAGTTCAGCATTGTAGAATGAACTATTACTAATGTGCAGAATTTTGTCCCAAATTCTTATGGCATGTTTAGCAGTCTTAAATTTTACTCTTTTAAAGTAGTTTGGATCATGGACCCGTAATAGAAATTGATTGGCATCAGCCCCCAACATGTATTGATGAAAAAATAGAGAGGGAGTATTTTTTAATAGGCTCCTAATGCGTAAAAGAAAAGTAGCTAAAAAGTAAAAATTAAAATCCGGAAAGGTAAGTCCCCCTTTAGAGATTGGTAATGTCAAAAATGTTACCGCCCTTCGTGCCTTTTTATATCCCCAGATAAAGCTACTACAGATGCCATCCAATTTTCTAAAAAAAAGCTTATTTGGTTGTAGCGGTATAGCTCTGCACAAATAAAGTAGCTTGGGTAAGATTTTCATCTTAATCAGATTTAATCTCCCTAGCAAACTCAGGGGTATCTTATGCCATTTTTTAAAACTCGCAGCAGTTTCTTTAAGGAATGACCCATAGTTTATTTCCACAATTTTCCCCACTTTAGCAGTAAGCTTAATACCTAAGTATACGGCTTCTTTGCAGGTTTTGTAGGTACGTGTAGCCGGAGTGTAATTGAGTATAATTTGGGTTTTGTTAACATTTAATTTGTACCCAGAGATTTTCCCATAATTATGTGCTTCTTCTATAATTGCGGGCATAGCTTTACAAACATCCGATGTATATATTGCAATATCATCCGCAAAGGCAGTTAATTTAAGGGTTATATCCCCATGTTGAGCTGGTATTATATTGATTTGGTCGTTTAAAGCATTTAAAAAGGGTTCTAAAGATAAGGCAAATAATAATGGGGAAAGGGGGCATCCCTGTCTTGTACCTCTTGCAATCTTGAAGTTATCGGAATCTATACCTCCATAACTGATCACGGCCCGTGGTTCATCATAAATTGACTTAACCCAATCTAGGTAAGAGCCATTTATACCCATTTTACTTAATACTGTCCACAGATATTCCCACCCCACTCGGTCAAATGCTTTTTCAGCATCTAACATTATCATACCGAGTGGGGTGTTAGTAGTTTCTGCTACATCCAGAGCGGTTATTGAGGTATTAACATGCAAAGTGGTATCTCTACCAACCACAAAGCCATGTTGTTGGGGATTGACAATGTCCGGCATATGGGGCGCTAACCGATTAGCTAGGATTTTAGCAAAAATTTTCACGTCAGAGTTGAGTAGAGATATGGGCCGATACGAACCACACTCTTTTTCCGGTTTTCCCTTTTTCAGAAAAAATATGATTTTAGCGAGTTTCCATGAAGAAGGTGCTTGTTTAGAAACAATAATTGAATTAATAACTTTTTGTAGTAATGGAGCCAACTCTTGATAACAAAGTTTATAAAATTCACCTGGTATGCAATCTTCACCGACCGCCTTACCTAATGGTAAATGGTCGATAGCCAGTTTAATCTCCTCAGTAGTAATATTAGAGTTTAGTTGTTGAATTACTTCATGGTTTAGCGCTCGCGATGGTCCTAAATATTGATCAAGATATTTTACAATCTCTGTTTTATTCGGTGACTCCTCTGGGGTGTATAAATGTTGGTAAAATTTAACAAATTGATTTAATATTTGATCCTCTTGCCCATATATCACTGAATCTGATCCAATTATTTCCTTTATTCTAGTTTTCGCTTTTCTATCTGCAGTTTTAAAGGCCAATATTTTTCCGATACAGTCGCCACCTTCGTATTGATCTAATTTGTATTTATGTAATTTAACTGCATATCTTTCTCTTAACATTTTTCTAAGTCCGGCTTGTAGTTCCACCAATTGTGCTCTAAGCAACTCAATATTATTTTTTGATTGCAATGTTGCTTCAGCCAATTGTGCTTCCAGGTCCGATAATTTAGATGTCATATCTTTATTCTTATTGCGGTTTTCTGCATTGAGCCTATATACATACTGCTGGACACACCCTCTAATACTACACTTACAAGTGTCCCATACCGTATTAATACTAGCTGAATTAACATTTAATACAATAAATTCCTGTATATGTTTTTTAATTAGTGAAATGAATGTTAGATCAACTAATAAATGTCTGGGAAAAGTGAACTTTCGTGGTTTTACATTTTGATTTTCAATATTAACTTCCAAAAGAAGAGGGTTATGATCCGATGTAACTTTGGGGCAGATTTCAATCACACAATTTTCTAAGATTTGTTCAGAGGCCCATACCATATCAATCCTAGAACATGATCTATGTGGGGCAGAGTAGTAGGTAAAGCCTGGCACCCTAGGATATTTGGACCGCCATAAATCTCTAATATTGTTTAATCTTGCAAGTTCTAAAATTGCAGCTCTTACTTTATACATTCTTTTGAAGTTCATTGGCCCCGGAGAATCTATTTTATAGTTCATGACACAATTAAAGTCTCCAGCAATAATAGTTTCCCCTTCCCATTCTAATAGTTCTATGCTTAGATCTTCATAAATTTTAGGCTTATCAATATTTGGACCATATACCACACAGAGTATCAGTTTAGCCTTAACACCTTGCATCTGTGCTATTGCCCATCTACCTCTAATATCTGAGGCAGTTTTAATTATCTCTAATGGGAGTGTTCTTTGTTTTAAAATAGCAACCCCCCTTATAGTCTCATTTAAAGAGGTACAAGTAACCAATTCGTAGCCTAGTTGGGTTAGCAACTTTCTGTCTTGATATTTTATATGAGTTTCTGTCAACAGCACTATATTAGGGTTATACATTTTAATCTCTTCTTGTACTAAATTTCTTTTACTTTTACTGTTTAGGCCATCTACATTCCAACATAAAATTCTTAACTTAAGCATTTATTTGATAATGGTCTTATACATATTGTTCTCCTTTTCCTCCATGTGTTATACCTTCGTTACATTTTCATTCCTACTTTTCTTAGAAAAAAATAAAGCGTCAAATCTTGCAATCACATTTTTCACTTTTATCACCACCCCCCACCCACGACACCCGTTGCCACCCTTGCCCTTGTGGCAACCCCACCCCCTCCCTTGCTGCGGCCCGTTCCTTGGGGGGGAGCTCCCCTCTAGCATTAGCTGCCGCTGAAGTGGCAGCACAGTGAAGAAGCATGCATGAGTGGCTGCTCTAACCATAATTAATTCATGCCTTATTGTATCTATATTTAGCTCAGACTCAAAAAGACACATAAAGCAAAGGAAAGAAAGAAAAGAAGAAGAGAAAGAGTATAAGCATATCAATGTATATAAACCTGCCCCTTTATATTTTAGCAAAAGAGTGTAGCACTAATTTTCTTTTTCTTTTTGGTTTCTTTTTTCATTATCACGGGAAAATTTTTCCAAACATTGTTCCGCAGATAGGGGATCAGTGAAGAAGGCCACTTGCCCATCACGAATGACCTTAAGGCGAGCAGGCTCTGGAAGATAGGCCAAACATCCTAGATTTTTAAAGGCATCAATCAGCTTCCGAAGTTCCCACCGTTTATCCATAGTAGCCTTAGTTAAGTCTGACTTCACAAAAAAAGTGAAGTTATCAACGGTAACAGGATTGTTAGGTTTTGCTTTTAGTGCTACTGCTTGTCGCAAAAGAAAGTTGCCAAAATAAATCAAAAAAGGTCTCGGAAATTTGCTATTAGTGTTTCTTTGGACTAAAGGAAGTCTATGTACTCTCTGGAGTTGGGAGTCCCAATCCCAATCCGTGAGGTCCAAGAAGGCCCTTTGGAAAAGTTTAACCATAAAGGCTCTCGGGTCTGACCCCTCGATACCTTCAGGTATTCCGAATAGTCTAAGGTTTTGTCTTCGGGCCCTGTTTTACAAGTCTTCCACTTTAGCTTCCAGAAGGGACACTCTTGAAGTATTTTGCTTGACAGTTGATGTAGTTTGGCTTACATCTTCCTCCACCTCCACTATTCGTGATTTAATATCTTCTATTTCTTTTGTTACTCCTCCTAAATTTTGGCAGATATCCCTCATAGTTCCTTGTATTTTAGTATTATCCTCTCTTAATTGAAGGTATTGTTGTTGTATCTCCGCTCTCTGTTCTATCAGAGTCTGCATAATTGCCTCCATTGATATATCTTTCGAGGGTGTAGGATTTGAAGTGTCAGAAGCACTCTGCTGAGAGGATTTACTTGCTTGTGTAGTAGATAGATCGGGTGCTGTTTCTTGGAAATTGAAATTTCTATCATCCGACGCATCAACCAAAGAATCGTGTTCCACCGTTTCTCCTGGATTGGCATCAGAGTTATGATCTAATTGTGTTTGAGTTTTCCTCAAGCTGGATACTATAGTTTCTTTCGCTTCATTTATCGCATCAATCTTAAGGGTTGAAAGTTCAAAATCTTGATCCTCATTGGATTTCACGGCGTCATTTTGTGTGGTATGAGTCAGAGAGATATCTGAAATACCGTTAGAAGAAACTCTAGAAGTCCCTGAGTAAATCTCAGTACTTAAGTCACCATTCCCTTCCTCAGAGACTATGACCATATTGCTAGATACCTCTTGGTTCAAGGGAAGTGCGCTTGAGCTAGAGTCAGTTAGTGGATCCATGGGCTTGTTCAAATTTAAGCTTATAACATTGCTTAGATTGTCCTCTTGTATTTTACTAAGCTGACCATTCAGCTCATCGGGGCTGGCCCCCGAAAGTCTTAAGGCCATATTCTTAACCCCACCTTTAGCCTCTATCCATCTTCTCAGAGGGCTGTCATCTATTAATCGACTTTTTTTACTTTCTACCATTTCTTTACCTGTTGTTTTTAGTAAGAGGATTTTTTGTTTAGTCTTGACCTTTCTCTTGGCTTTCCTTGACAACAGTTTTTTGTTAATTATCGCTTTGGGAGCCTCATTAAGCCCTTCTTCTTCTGGTTCCGAAGGTTCCTCATAGTCGATATTTGAGTCTTCATCTGATTTAGCCCCAGACTCCTGTAATAGATCAATCACACCCTCTTTCTCCTTCTCTTTCTCCTTTGATTTAAACTTATCAGTCTGTGCAGATGCCTTGGTGTTAGCATTAAGGTGTACAGAGCCTCCCGGTTGATCTTGTACCGTGTACAGTAGTCTATTTGTTAAGTCTCTCTCTGTTGGAACCTCCATACTATTTGCAATTTCACTTGTCTTGGCCAGTTTTATCTCACTGGCTTCTTTAGTTACTGAGCTTGTTGGCCCCTTATCCATGGGTAGTTTATCCGATCCTTTCTTACCACCGCATGTCTCAGTAGCAAGCCCATTATCTTGAATTACTTCCTGAGTATTCTTCTCTGCCAAAGTCACCACATTTTTGCTGCATGACACTATGGGCACAATGGGTACAACAAGTTCTTTATTGACAAGTATCTCATCGGTTTTATCCCCGTTTTTATCGCTTTTGTCATTCTCATTCTCATTCCTCTTTTGTTTGCCGGTTAGCTGTATCTCTGTTATCTCTGATTCGACATTTAATTCGCCACTAACACCTCCCTTTGTAGCTGTAGCAGAATCAAGTTGCACCCCCGGGCACAAACTCTTACCACCATCAACATTGTTAGTACCATGAATATTTGAAGTCTTTAAATAGTCAGGGTTATGTTTAAGTTTAGCAGAGTTATTAATCACGTTTGTAGATGTTTGTTGGGTCTCATTTTTATCCCCTAAGGAGCCTACCACCGTTACCCCTACAGCCACTGCAGTCATAGTACCTGAAGGTGCCTTTTTTTTTGTCAGAGTGGTCTTCCTGGATCTGGTCTGGCGTGAGGACATTGATTCATACACCGCCGCCGTTTCCGCTGTTTCTGTCAGCTTCTGCAGCCTTGGCCGTGTAGCCGGGAAAGCCCTCAGGTGTGCGCTCTGCTGAATCAAGGCTGGGAACGCCCAGCCGGCTGCAAAGATAGAGGGCGGCGATGAGCGAGCGAAGCTCGCTGTGCGGGTCCAAGAGCGAAGCAAGCTCTTGCCGCACTGCTGCAGCAGCTGCCAAAGCATCGGTCCCCGCCAAGCTCCGGTCTCCAGCCGGTCTCCAGCCGTTCCTCTCGGTAAGCGCAGGGATTGCAGGGAATGAGATAAGCTTTCTTTCTTTCTCCTTTCCTCAGATTGAAAAGATGAAAATTTTAACCATTAAGGCAGCGTAGTGAGATTGCCGGAGCAGACCAACACATGCAGCGTCTTCACTCGGCGGCGTTCAACCCGCCATCTTGGCTCCTCCCCCCTTACACTAAGGCCCTATTGCTTCATTTCTTAGTAAACTTTTGTAGATTTTTAAACCTCATGAACTGTTGCTTCTATTTTATTATATTTTATTTTAAGTAATTATAATGTGTTTTTTCTTTTATCTTTCACAGATACAAGTTTGCATTGATTATATGGTAAGTGTGTTTACAAAATCTTTTTTGTTATCACCTTTGGTTTTATTTTCACTATTTTTCTCTCACCCTACCTCACCCCTGTTTCCTTACTTTGCTTTTCTCACTTATTCTTTTCTTCCATGTTTACTTCCTACCACATTCAACTTCTTTCAGTACCTCTGTCTATGCACACTCCTTCACTTACCTTTTTTACTGGTTCACTTAGTCCCTTTGTGACACTCCTTCTTTTACTCTCTCTCTTCTTTCGCTCTATTATTCCCCATGTCTTACCCTTATTCACTTACATGTACCCTGTTTCACCCCTCTTTGCTTATATTCACTGCTATTTACTTTCCCTCCATCACTACTATTCCTTTCCTCTCATTCCGTCACTACCTGTCATTCCCATACTTAACTGTCCTTCCTTTTACTTTCATCATCCATTTACATTCTCCCAGAACCTCTGCTTTAGTCTTCTTCCTATTTCTTCTTTTATTTTGCTCCCTTATTCATTTTTCTTTTCTCAGTGACTTCCTCTTACACTTTTTATCTGTCTTACTATCTATTACACAGTCCCTCTGTGTTCCTCCCTTTAGCTCTCTTTCTCTTAACACCACTCTCTCTGTCCCCATTCCTTATGGTCACTCCTTCATAATTTTTTTTTTCTTTTTTTTTGTTGGAGCGCTGACGGTACGCGCACCAGGGCGTTCACTGGTACGCGCACCGGGAGCGCTCCAAAGTCAAATTTTTTAAAAAAAAGTAAAATACTCTTTTAAAATAAAAATAGTATCTTAATATACATTATAGTGTTCATTTTTAGAAAAACATACCTTTCTCAGCTAAAGACATTTGCGAAAAAATAAGCTTAGAAATTCACTAAAAAGTACATAGGTATGAAGCCCTACAAAAAGTTAAAAATTAGCATTAAAAAAACCTATGAAATTCACTGAAAAAACCATAGGTTTCACACCAGTTATAGTTAGGAATTAGCATTTAAAAAACCTATGAAATTCACTAAAAAAAACCATAGGTTTCACACCAGTTATAGTTAGGAATTAGCATTTAAAAAACCTATTAAATTCACTGAAAAAACCATAGGTTTCACACCAGTTATAGTTAGCTGGAAATTTTACTGATATAAAACCATTGAAATTCCCACGTTATAGTTAGTCGGACTCACTATAACTTGCGCGTGCAATGCACTGCTGATGACGTCACATATTACATCATTCATGACATGGTCAGTGACATCACTCATGACACTGATGACACCATCCAGTGAATATGTGTCTTTCTGAAAAATAAATATTAGTGAGTAATGTTTAAATATTTAAATATATATATTAGTGTTTCACTTTGTGTATAAGTGGCTACATGTGTTGGTAAGTAGCTACATGCGTATGTATATGGGTTATTAGATGTTTCTCTTAGTATCAGTATGAGTGTCTATATGGTTTGGTGGGGGTATTACTTAGCACATAGATGCATGAGTGACTGACTCTCTGTTTGTATGTGTTTTGAAGACAGCATATGTGCAGGACTGTATGGGTGGATGAGTGTGTATATGTGTTTGTTAGTGAGTGAATGACTGTCTCACTAGTGTCTTTATCAGTAACGACATATGTTTTATTCTAGTATATGTGAATATTGATGTATATAAGTGAGTATATGTGAGAGTAAGAGATTGTAAGATTTCCTGTTTAAATAAGTATGTGTTTCTATAAGTGATTGTTTAAGAGAATAAATATGTGTAATTTTCAATAGAAGTAAGGTGGAAGTGTGTGTATAACTCTATATTCAAATAAATGGTTGTTCAATAGTTTATTTGCACGTGTGAGTATGTCTGTGAGTAACTTCTCGATGATTGTCGGTGTGTAACAGGATGTATAGGTGTATCATTTCATATGATGATTGAGTATATGTATGAGTGGATGTGTATATAGATGGTGGAATTACTGAATTACTTGTTGTAACTGATATGGGTATCTGCATTTTTTTTAAATTTCAGTTTCTATTTTTGAATATGTGTTTCAAGAGTTACATTACAGTGAAAGGAGGTCTGTCACTATGTCACAAGGATGGTGTCATCAGTGATGTCACTGACCATGTCATGAATGATGTAATATGTGACGTCATCAGCAGTGCATTGCACGCGCAAGTTATAGTGAGTCCGACTAACTATAACGTGGGAATTTCAATGGTTTTATATCAGTAAAATTTCCAGCTAACTATAACTGGTGTGAAACCTATGGTTTTTTCAGTGAATTTAAAAGGTTTTTTAAATGCTAATTCCTAACTATAACTGGTGTGAAACCTATGGTTTTTTCAGTGAATATATATAAATATATATATATAGATATATTCAATGAAAAAAACATAGGTTTTAGGGGAGTTATAGTTAGCTGGACATTTCACTTGTACAAAACCATTGAAATTCCTTCAATATAGTTAGTTCTGCTAATTATAATTTGTGTGCCCGCAATCCACTGCTGATGATGTCACATATTACATCAATCATGACATGGTCAGTGACATCACTGATGACATCATCCAGTGAAAGTGGTTTGGTTCGTTATTTAAATATGTCATATATATAGCAATCTGCATTAAAGAATGAGTGGATATAAATATAAATATCTGGATGGAGGATTTAGTAGCAGTGTGATTGACTATTTACTTGACTAATTTATAGTGTCTCCCTATATATATATTGGATAGTGACTAAACTGTGTGAATATCTGTATCACTTTGTCAGTTGTGTAAACTGCTGCACCAGTTGGTTACTAGCTATGTGAAAGTCTATATTAGTTATTGATTAGTTAACTGAGTATTTGTATGGGAGAGTAAATGTGTGTGTGGTTTGGTGGGGTGTGTGTGGCTGCCCACAGATGTGTGAATAGTTGATTCAGTGGATATATGAGGTTAAGACTGCATGTGGAAACAGTTGTTTGGGTGAGTGAATATCTTTATGGGTGTGGTGATGAGCAAATATATCTCTCAATGGTACATGTCCAACAAACTAGAAAAATAAAAGGCACTGTATGTGAAAGTTGTTGTATATAAATAAGTATACATAGTCAAGTCAAGTCAAGTCAGAGAATTTATATAGCGCACTACATACCCAGAGGGTCTCAAGGCGCTTAAGGAGGGGTAGGGAATCACTTGTCAAATATCCACGTTTTAAGTTGCTTTCTGAATGCTAGGTGGTTCTGGGTAAGGCGAAGGTAGGTGGGAAGTGAGTTCCAGGTTTTAGCTGCCAGGTAGGAGAAGGATCTACCTCCCATGGTGGTCTTGTTGATGCGAGGTACATTGGCAAGGGCTTGGTTGGAAGATCGAAGCTGGCGGGAGGGGGCGTAGAAGGACAGTCGTGTGTTGAGGCATTCTGGTCCGATTTCGTAGAGTGCTTTGTGTGCGTGGGTAAGGAGCCGGAAAGTGATTCTCTTATTGACGGGAAGCCAGTGGAGGTTTTTCAGGTGACCAGAGATATGTTCTTTACGCGGGATGTCTAATATGAGCCTGGCTGAGGCGTTTTGGATTCGTTGGAGTTTTTTCTGGAGTTTAGCGGTAGTCCCGGCGTAGAGGGTGTTTCCATAGTCCAGTCGGCTCGTGACCAGAGCGTGGGTGACCGTTTTCCTAGTTTCGGTGGGGATCCAACGAAATGTTTTTTTGAGCATGCGAAGAATGTTGAAGCAGGATGAGGAGACAGCGTTGACTTGTCTGTTCATTGAAAGTGAGGAATCCAGGATGACGCCCAGGTTCTGTGCATGGTCTGTCGGGATGGGTGCTTTTCCAAGGGCTTCTGGCCACCAAGAGTCGTCCCATGTGGAGGGGGACGTACCTAAGATGAGGACTTCTGTTTTATCTGAGTTCAGTTTCAGACGGCTGTGTTTCATCCATTCGGCTACTTCTTTCATTCCTTCGTGTAGGTTCGTTTTGGCGGTGCTAGGGTCATTGGTGAGTGATAGGATCAGTTGAGTGTCATCCGCGTAGGAGATGATGTTGAGGTTGTGTTGGCGGGCGATGGCCGCGAGGGGGCTCATGTACACGTTGAAAAGGGTGGGGCTGAGTGAGGATCCTTGTGGTACGCCGCAGATGACTTCAGTGGCCACTGACTTGAATGGTGGAAGGCGGACTCTCTGTGTTCTTCCGGTGAGGAACGAGGTGATCCATTCCAGAGCTTTTCCTTGGATTCCGATGTTTCTGAGGCGCTGTAGAAGGGTGCTATGGCAGACTGTGTCGAAGGCTGCTGAGAGGTCGAGGAGGATGAGGGCGACTGTGTCTCCATTGTCCAGTAGAGTTCTAATGTCGTCTGTTGCTGCGATGAGGGCGGTCTCAGTGCTGTGTTTTGCTCGGAAGCCGGACTGTGAGGAGTCGAGGGATTTGTTGGCTTCGAGGAAGGCGGCGAGCTGGTTGTTGACAGCTTTCTCGATGACTTTGGCCGGGAATGGAAGGAGCGAGATGGGGCGGTAATTTTTGAGTTCGGTGGGGTCTGCTGTGGGTTTCTTCAGAAGGGCGCTGAGTTCAGCGTGTTTCCAGCTTTCCGGGAAGGTGGCGGATTTGAAGGAGCAGTTGATGACGTCTCGGAGGTGCGGTGCTATGATGGAGTCCGCTTTGTTGAAGATGTGGTGAGGGCATGGGTCTGTGGGGGATCCTGAGTGGATGGAGTTCATCAGGCGGATGGTGTCCTCAGTGGAGATTGGGTTCCAGTCATTAAGGATGTTCGAGGGGGGTGGAGGTTCAGTAGATGGTTGGGTGGGTTGGTCTTCGGGTTGGTTGTCGAAGCTGTTGTGGATGTCTGCAATGTTGTTGTGGAAGAATGAGGCTAGGGAGTCGCAGAGTGCTTGAGAGGGGGTGATGTCGTTAGAGTTGGCCGAGGGATTGGTAAATTCCTTGACGATGTTGAAAAGTTCCTTGCTGTTGTGGGCGTTGTTATCTAGTCGTTCCTTGAAGGCGGTTTTCTTGGCTTTTCGGATCAGTTGGTGGTGTATGCGGGTGGCGTTTTTGAAGGCGTTCTTGGTGCTGGTGGTTGGGTCTTTTTTCCAGGCCTTCTCAAGGGAGCGGCAGAGTTTCTTGGATTTCTTAAGATCATCGTTGAACCATGATGCCTTCTTGCTGCCAAGTTTGCTTTGTCATTTTTTCAGTGGTGCTAGGATGTCGGCGCTGTTGGAAAGCCAAAGGGTGAGGTTGGTGGCGGCTTGGTCGGGGTTTGAGGAGTGGGCTGGGGGGTTTAGAAGAAGTGATGAGGAGATCTGGTCGATGGTGATTTTGTTCCAGTTTCTTTGCAGAGTTGGTTGGGACTCAAGACTCATTGATTGCATGAGTGACTGTATAGATAACTGTATACTTGTAATAGTGATTTCATAACACACTAAGTATGAGTTACTATCTATATGAATAAATAAAGTGCTATTTGTATAAGTGTGTAGCTGAGTTAACGTAAATATGATATATTGTTTGCAAAAGTGAGTAGGATGACTGCATAAGTGAATAAGATGTATGCTGGTGTGTTCTGTCGATATAGGTCTATAAGTATATTTGATAGTGTTCTATTGATCTTTGTTAGCATGTATGAGTAAATCCATAGGTAATTGATTAGATGTGTGTGTAGATCTAGGAATCACTGAGTGGGTTTTAGATACTTGTATTGCTGTATCAATGGATTCAAATATGGTACTCTTTATTTTAAAGTGAATGATGAAAGGTTATACTAGTGTATGATGAGGTGTATCTAATTGTCACGTGAATGATGTCATCAGTGATGTCAATAGTGATGTCATTTGAGATGTCATCGGTGATGTCATCAGTGATGTCACTGACCATGTCAGGAATGATGTAATATGTGACATCATCAGCAGTGGATTGCGGGCGCGCGAGTTATAGCTAGCAGAACAAACTATAACAAAAGAATTTCAATGGTTTTGTACGAGTGAAATGTCTAGCTAACTATAACACCCCTAAAACCTATGGTTTTTTCAGTTAATTTCTAAGGTTTTTTAACTGCTAATTCCTAACTGTAACATGTCTGAAACCTATGTTTTTTCAGTGAATTTCAAAGGTTTTGTAAATGACAATTTTAAAATGTATTAATTGTTATATTTATTTTTTTATACTGATGTACTACACTTTTTTAAACAATTTACTTTTAGATATTTCATTTTTTAAATTACATCATTATTACATTATACATTACATTACAAAATATACTTTCTCAGTACGAATTACTTTAGTTTTTAATACTTTTCAAATAGGCATTAGAGTTTTAAGTACAGTAGTTACAGTTGTTGCAATGGGCAACACAATTTCAAACACAATGCAACATTGAGCTCAATGGGAATTTCTAGTTAAATGCAATTAGTTACTTTATGGATTACTCTTGTAAACATAGGACTAGATCCTAGATTCAGTCCTGAGACATCTCATGTAAGCAGTTGAGTAAAATCGTTTTAGTTACAGTAGTGATTTTTAAGGAATCTTATTGTATTTTAAAAGTTGACACTTAGAAACTTTTTCACATAGAATCACCAATGTTATCCTATGGAAGGAAATTTACTTAGCAAGTAAATAGTGTTATTGTTACTTTTTCTTACTCAGTGGTGGATCCTGGATCTAGCACTGGTGCATCTCCTGTAAACAGGTAAAGAATGCGTTTAACTCATACAGGCAATTTTTAAGGAATATTTGTAGTTTGTGATAATTGACGCTTAGAAACTTTACTTGGGAAAACCAGACAATGGATTCCTAAGGAAAGAAATACAAGTTACTGGTAAGTACGCTTAGAATTACTTTTCAGGTCAGTGCTGGGCTAAAAGATGCAGCACTGGGTTCTCTCCTGTGAACAGGTGAGTAAATCAGAATTCATTGTTCGAATGATTTTAGGTGAATATTTTAAAGTTGGAAAACTCCTCACTTAGAAAAATTTCCAAGTGAAACCAGTCAATGTTAGTATATGGAAGGAAATTCAAGTTACTGGTAAGTACGGTTAGAATTACTTTTCAGGATCAGTACTGGGCTCAAAGTTGCAGCACTGAGGTACCTCCTGATAACAGGTGAGTAAATCGGAATTCGTAGTTTGTCTGATTTTAGAGGGTCCCTAGGGTCAAAGTAGCCCACTAGGCACCTCCAATAAGCACCACAGAACTGTGTTACAGTGAGGTGTAAAAAGGAGCGTGGCCTCTGAAGACCTCTCTGCAACGCAGCTCCCTGGCGCATACTGGAGATACCTGTTGGGCTATTTGTCACTCAGGGACCCTCAGTATTGAAAGAGAATTAATTCCCTAACTTAAACCCCGCAACGAGGTACAGTGGTGAAAGAATGGGAAGTGGCCTGAGGTGACATGTCTGCAAACACGCCCTGTGGTGCCTTTTAAATTAGAGAATTATTTCCTCCTCAATCCTGTGGGTCCCAGGGGGCCAACTAGCCCACCAGGTACCTCCGGATGTTCAGAGATGTTGCAATCAACTGTATATAAGGGAAGGAACTCACACATCAACAATAATGTATTTCTTTTAATATTTGAATAAATAATAAAAAAACAAATAGCACCTTTAAAAAAAAATAAGGATAATAGGGGTTTTGGATGGGGAAGTATATTAAAATCGGGGACAGAAACTGTACACAGTAACCAATAAATATACTTATTTTAAAAAATAAATACAAAGATATTTATTTTAACACTCGTATAATAAAAGAGAGAAAGAATTAAAAGAAAAAGAAAGAGTGAATACGTATGAGGATATAAAATGAAACTAAAACTGTTTAACAAGTTTCACTTTTACAAAAAATGGGAGCACTTGTCAACTAAAAAACTTTACAAAAAATGGGAGGAGCACTAAATTGGTTCCATAGTGACTTCAATAACCAAAACGTATATAAACCACACCCGTAGTATGATTACTTTTGTTTCTGTGATTTAATTACGGGTGACCAAACTACAAGCAAGATAAAGTTCGATCGTCGGATTCATCTTCAGTTTATCGTCCATTTCCTCAGAGGGAACATAAAGTTAATGTATATATTGTCATATATAAAACATTATGCTCCCTCCAGAGGACTTGGATGTATGTCAACAGAAGGAGGAAAGAATTATAAAACGAAACTAAAACTGTTTAACAAGTTTCACTTTTACAAAAACACGTGCGCAAGTTAAACAGTAGAAATGGGAGCACTTCTCAACTAAAAAACGTTACAAAAAATGGGAGGAGCACTAAATTGGTTCCATAGTGACTTCAATAACCAAAACGTATATAAACCACACCGTAGTATGATTTCTTTGGTTTCTGTGATTTAATTACGGATGCCCAAACTACGAGCAAGATAAAGTTTACGATCGTCGGATTCATCTTCAGTTTATCGTCTATTTCCTCAAAGAGAACATAAAGGTAATGTATATTTTGTTATATATAAAACATTATGCTCCCTCCAGAGGACTTGGATATATGTCGACAGAAGGAGGAAAGAATTTTAAAGAGAGTTAAATTAATAGTATAAGTTTATGCTTTATATATTTTTCTAATACAAGTATATTATTATGATTTCTAAATATAGTGTGTAAAAGTATAATTGTACTTTAGAAACAAAATGACATAAGAACAGTTCATATATTATCATCGCGAATGGAAAATACTACAAAGACGCACAAAAAATATGTACAAATCAAAAAAAATTATCAAGTAAATCTCTTTTTCTTCCTGAGTGAAAATGGGTTTATCAGTATGTATATTGTGTAGTACTGTGAACTATTTTCACTCATGAAGAAGTGGAGGTTTATCGTTGCAAGCAGTAAACATGGAAACAAATATTAATGTCAATGAACAAATAATAAAATAATCCTTTTTAATAGTCACAATGTTTTCATAAAGAGTAATTGAAAAGAAATGTACAAAAAACAAAAAAGAAAGATGAAGTAGTGAGGGAGTGTTTGTAGTAGCACTTCTATTCTACTTTATCTGAAAGTAAATCATGCCCTCTTATATTAATAAGAATTTGGGCAACACTTAAAAAAAGCTTTGAATAGAAAATAGTGTTTGTGGAGAAAAAAGGGAGGGTGCGCATATTTATATAGCGTGAAGTCGACCTAAAACTATATCAGCAATTTACATGAGCACAGTACATTTTCAGGCAGGCGTAGATTACATCATTTCTCTTCAATAACAGGATGTGGACGCGACTCAGAGGCTTGAACACTGATTTCCAGCACCAAGTTCGACAGTGTAGCTGAATGACCACATACGTATATATATATTAGCTGCTCTTCATGTGCCAAAAACTGCATCCTAAAGCTTTCATAGCCCTGTATAACTACAGCTACAACACTCCACTGAATGTACAACAAAAATTCATATTCGCAGAAATACGTCATGTCCACCATCTTTTATGTGTGCAACTATGGATGAATATAGGGTCAGTGATACCCCGTACCTTACATGTTGGTCATGCTGTAGTACTTTACAGATATAATGACACATTTGCGTTTAAGACCTGGGTGACATCAGCACTACAACATGGACACCCAAATAAGTTGATTTCTCATATAGCTCATGACGGAACAAACCCATAGCTCCGGAATCATGGTTCACGGCCTCGCGCAGCACTGGCATACCTCAGTCCAGCCCTCTCCGCTTACGCTTCCAGGAAACCACAACAAATTTAATGACACTTTCCTAATGCTAAAGCGACGATAATTTTAACGCTGTCCTTGTAAATATGCCCCGAATATCGAGAGAAATATAGCGAAAATTAATGTTCGCAAGTGAAAACCTTGTTATTATTATTAGACTGTGCACTTAACATATCAATCCACCTTGCATATTAAACATGTTTTAGTCTACTTCAGAACACATGTTAGGATCTGACATAGACCACATTTAGCGAGAATTTTGCCATCGGTCCTCAAATCCAGGGCCGCCTTGTAAATACAATGCTGTAATACCTCCCTCTTCCTTTTTATATTCTCATAGAAACACCTACCTTCCCACTGAGAACATCTACATTGCAACTCATTGGAGATACGAGTTGAACCCTTAGCAAACCGGCTGCTAACATGCATTAATGCATCTTAGCGTCACCTAGTAAATAGGGTGATATCATTTTCACCACATTTTTGGCTTTTTTTATTGCGGCAAAATGGCACTTGTTAATTTGCCCTCAAGTTTGCTATGACACAGCGAGAACCTCGTCTCCCGCCCTGCCATAGCAAACAGCAGTGTCCCGGGGGTAGACACCCCTAGACACAGCAGGAGCCGCTCCTGGGGGGTGGTGTAACCCAAGGCTTTCGACTGCTCCAGAATGGAGACCAGGCTGCCCCCTCTCAAAACATAAAAAGCCCCGGAGGGTGGTAATCCCCGGGGCTTTGAAGGACCTTTGAGCTCCCTCACCCAGCTATTTTGCAGCACCAAGGAATGGCGGTCCCCGGGCTACAGGGCCCCTCTGGACCCCCATCAAATGTAATATTTTAGACCTCGCGAATTGGCCCTCCCAGGTTGCTAATTTTTAAACAAGCACATGAGCCCGCGCTTCATTTTTATTTTTATTACGATGGATCCATGCACCCAAGGCACATTTCTCAATTTTTTCAAAAAAAACTAAACTTTTTTGGGGCCCTAGGGATCCCTGTGCGACCCCCTGAGCAGGTCTAGAGGGTCAAAATATTTCTTACCTGCCCCTTTATACATTTTAAACACTTCTTCCACTAATTTCTAGATCCTCGCTTCTACCGAGGCACAAAATGGCTGCCAACACTTCCTCCTTTCGAATGTTGACAATCACTTGTCAGCGAATCAGCATTCTGCGCATGATCGGGCAGTGCGCTTATAATCCGTGGATCCACCGAGGCCATAGATATATGGTTACTACTGTGATCAGGAACTGTAAAGTTCGAAACGCGTAGATGGAGAGGAGGTGAGGGTCATTAAAAATCGAGTTGATTAATCCAAGAGGAGTGCGGCGTATTCTTTTCAAGTTGCTTGGCCATAGATATATATGTACGTTTAATTGTAATTTTCCCAGGAACTACTGAACAAATTTAAATCATATAAGCAAAAGGCAAAAGTCTAAACCAAAGACTACAACTTTGCCAAATTGGGCTGTAGCCGCGATGAACGGCACCTATGGAAAATTGTATGGGGATAACATGTTTTTGGGCCCCCCCTTTTTTCTCAACCCCCGCTTCACGAATCACACCAAGACTTTCAGGATAGGGGCGGACTGGAGCTACCCACCAGTTTTGAACATTTCGCGAAGATTCGTCAACCCGCACCGAAGTTATTCCAAATAGAATGTTGCGGATTTCCTATGGCAACCACCAGTAGGTAATATATATATATATATATATATATATATATATATATATATATATTCAGTCATGCCACACTTGTACGATTTGAAGAAGGCGCTGACACCATGAATTTGAATCCAAACTCGATTTATTAGATCAGTGTCTGCTTATATATATATATAAAACCAACAAAGTTGCCTCCAGATGACGAAGCCATACGCGTCTCGAGCTTACTATAGCTCTTATTCACTGGCAGCACAGACAGCGCAGTATACCAAGAGGCACAGAGGGACAGCGTGGCCATTTCAGGGGTGGCGATACCATGCAAACCAAGCGGTACGGCACATACCCTACTGGGTTTCTATTTTAAACATTGAGGCAGGTACGGAGCCACTTGGTTAATGAACTTTGATGAGTTGATTGGCAGCTATATGGACTACTAGGACCAGCATGCCATGCAGCCCACTGGGGCGGGACTCTCTATTTAAATAAATCGATGTTCTCAATTCCGTTTCCTGTCTCTGTGCTGCCAGTGAACAAGAGCTATAGTAAGCTCGAAACGCATATGGCTGAATTTGTGTGCATTGCTTGGCTGCGACTCACCTGAATATACGGAACACCACGCCGAGTAGTGGCTTCGTCATCTGGAGGCAACTTCGTTGGATATATATATATATATATATATATATATATATATATATATATATATGCGATGTGCTTGCACTGAATAAATAACCTTTGTTGCACAAACTTGGACCGTGTCTGCGTCAATCTATGGTGAGAGGGGGACCCCTGACCTATGGAGACAGAGCGTTGTTCTACGGATATATATATATATATATATATATATATATATATATATATATATTACCTACTGGCTATCGCCAGTAGGTATATATAGTTAGGATTAATTCCCTATGGGATTTTTGAAAATTCTATGTCTAATAACTTTGGCGTTTGTGGACGGAATCGGCTGAAATTTTCAGGAAAATGGCACATTTTGTTTCTGAGCAGCCCCTGAAAATTTGGGGGGGTTTCGTCAAGGGGGGGCTGAGAAAAAAGGGGGTCCCAAAACACGTTTTTAACATTGAGTTTTCCATAGGGCGGTTGGACTCACTTTTAGCTCGAACGGCTGAATGGATTTGCACGAAACTTGGCAAAATTGTAGGGACTGTTAGCCCGATGTGCCTTTGCTAGGTCTCAATATATGTGCTCCAGTAGTTTTTGAGAAATTAACGTTCAAAACAAGATATATATCTGTAACAGCGCTCCGGGCTGCGCTCCGGTCCGCTTACTTTTCGCGAAACGGAACTTTGCGCGCAGAAAGCTGATTGGCTCTCCGGTGTCTGTCAACATTCTAAACAGTCCGGAGCGGCCGCCATCTTATCTCTCGGTAGGATCGAGAGAGAAGAAGAGATGAAAAACGAAGGGGGAATTTATTGAAAGGGGGCAAGGTATACCCCTCTTGACCCCCTAGGAATGTTGTTGGGGTTATTAAAGGGTCCCGTGGGGAAAATAAAAAAAAATGATTTTTCACGGTAGAAGCGCTTCACGGGCCGCGAACTGGGCCGCAAACTGGTAGCGAAACGGGAATTCGCCATTTTGTGCTTCGTTTTAATTGTTTAGAGACAAAAATTATCGCCGCACATCGGCCACAATGCATGAATATCTCTGAAAAGTCAGCGATATTCATGCATTATCCAGCAAATGCTCTTAGCCATGTTATCCACCTTCCATTGGATAACATGTCTAAAAACTGCTCTGTGCGTGAGCTTTTTTTTTTTTTTTTGCTGCGTGACGTTTGTTAACGTTCGATTCGATGGAAATCAGGAAGTGTTGACCACCATTTTGTCACTGCGAGTAAATATTTTGTTATAAATGAATCCTTATTGATAAACATTGTCTGCGCCATTTTGCGTTTTTGTCCAATGCCACAATTTTGTCGTGCACGGCAGCCATTTTAGATGCCTTGACCAGGGCCACTCTCTGCACGCCGCCGATCCTCAGCATGGCTCCCCACCCTCGCAAGCATCTCCCCCACGCACTGGTCACCCCCGCTCTCTCTCTCATGCATGGGCCATATACTTCCCCCCATCTGCGCTGCTCTTCTCTGAGAATCACACCCTGTGCCCGCCCGACACCTCCCTTTCACCCTATTCACTAACGCACCCTCTGACACTCCTCTTCCTCTGTGTCCGATTGTCCAGGCCGGACCCAGGCTATCACGTAGCCCTGCAGATGTAGTTTATGGCCCCAGCTGTAGAGTATCCAGACATGCCAACCCTCCCGATTCAGGCGTGAGACTACTGATTTCAGTGCTAGTCTCCCGCCTCCCGATTCCTGCAAGGAAAAACCCGGGGGGATATTACCAACAACTAGCGATAATTTTTGTCTCTAACTTGCTTAGAGACAAAAATTATCGCCGCACATCGGCGAATTTTATCGCACATAAACCTTGCTATTAGCAAGGTTTATCGCAAATGCGATAAAAAACGGCCGCAATGCATGAATATCGCTGAAAAGTCAGCGATATTCATGCATTATCCAAGAAATGCTCTTAGCCATGTTATCCATCTCCCATTGGATAACATGGCTAAAAACTGCTCAGGGCAGGTGTTAGGTTTTGGAGATATTCGCGCTTAGCGCGAATATCTCCAAAAGTTGGTAATAGGAGATAGCGATGGTTAGGGACTGTTTCCAGTCGCTAAAATCTTGGCACGCCCACTTTGCATGTCATTAGTGATAAATATCACTGACATGCAAAGCGGGGCCCAAGATGGTCGCTATCTCCTTTTAGCTGTCACTAACTGGTGTTAGCGACAGCTTGGTAATAGGGAGATAATTTTATCTCTTTTTTTTTGGCTTTTAAAGCCAAAAAAGCGGAAATAAACCCCCTTGATAATATGCCCCATGATTTCTCGGGGGTTTCAGCTGACAGGGCTTGGTATTGTGTTACGTGCTAATTTTTCCAGGAAACGTCAGAGGGTCGATGCAGGTGTTCTAGAAGAGGTGATAAACCATTTAAGCCTCATGAACAAGCGCATGGTCTTTTAAAGATTTGTGAAGCACTCGGGGCGGCGGTGTGTGTGTGCCCTCTTTCAGGAGCGGGCGGGGGGGCACTGCCAGCAACTTGCCAGGTCAGGTAGTGTTCAACACGTGCATCACCCTTTCTCTGCCTGCTATTGCGCTCCATGCTTCGGAAAGGTAAGAAAAAGAACGTGCATTTGAGTTTGAAATGTCCGATCCTGTAGCAGTACACTTGCAAAGCCCACACATGACAATAACCCGATTCAAGGCCCCATTCACCCGTTTTAAAAAAAATTTATAACACTCCAACAAAGTAACATTATAAAACTTTATTAACTTTTAAATATAATGAACGGAACAAAAACTGTAAAAACATTTAAACATTTTTCACCCAAAAAAGCAACAATGGTCAGAAGCTGTCTTTTGTGCGAATAGTCCCAAGGC
Source organism: Lissotriton vulgaris (assembly GCF_964263255.1). Lineage (NCBI taxonomy): Eukaryota > Metazoa > Chordata > Amphibia > Caudata > Salamandridae > Lissotriton > Lissotriton vulgaris. Next base: position 85,379 of record NW_028244149.1, on the reverse strand, counting down.
AGCACAACGTGCAGAGTTCTTGACGGCACCCAGGTGATGTCGCCTGGGTGCCGCACTGGTTTTGGGATCCTACAATGCTGCTCCGAAAATTGGCGTGGGGCGTCCCGGGTGGTGCGGGGGGAGGCCTCGTCAGTAGCGGTCTGTTGTGCGAATAGTCCCAAGGCAGCAGAACGCGCTGAGATGTTGATGGCACCCAGGTGATGTCCAGTAAACTGCCGCACTGGTTTTGGTATCCTACAATGCTGCTCCGAAAATTGGCGTGGGGCGGCCCGGGGGGGCGGGGGGGGGCCGTGGGGGAGGCGGCGTGAACGGGCCTCCCCAGGTGGCGGCCATCCAGCTGAGTTGCGCCCGCTCTTGCGGCTACAGCGTCTCGCTCACCATGTTGTTAAGTTGCTCCCACTCTTGCAGTGCAGCGATAGGCGGCTGCCACATGACTCTTAAAATGGCGGACGGCTCTTCGGTTTTGGGCCTGGTCCACTGAAATGGCCCTGGGACACCTTGGAACTCGGACGCTTGCCTGCTAGGGCTTGGGCTCCATTCTCGAAAAGCGTCTCCTCAGCCGTGAAGATTCTACAAAAGTCTTGGGGGCCCCCGACTCCCGCAGGCTTCCGGTGGGGAGCGGCTGCCATGAATGCTCGCGGAATGACCACGACGGAGCCACGAGATGGTGGTGCTCTCATGCTGACGCCAGCTTCAGTCTGAATGATCCAGAAACAAGGTGGGGCTTTCATCGTTTGGGAAAAAAAAATGTTCTAAACCAATGAAAAGTGTTATTTTTAGGTCATATGACCAAGCCTTCCATCTTTAGGAAACCAAAAGTAAAATGAACCAATGAAAAGTTTTATAAACAAGTCACATGACCTGTTATGCGGCATAGGGCTACAAAAAGCGTAGAAAATCCGTTGGCACGTGAGGCGGCATCAGTAGCGGACTGATGTGCGAATAGGCCGAAGGCAGCACAACGCGTCGAGATCCGGATGGCACCGAGGTGGTGTCCAGCAAATTGCCGCACTGGTGTGGCCATCCTACAATGCTGCGCCGAAAGACGGCGTGTCCAGCTGAGTTGCGGTCACTCTTGCGGTACAGTGAATCGAACGCGCCGAGATCCGGATGGCACCGAGGTGGTGTCCAGCAAATTGCCGCACTGGTGTGGCCATCCTACAATGCTGCGCCGAAAGACGGCGTGTCCAGCTGAGTTGCGGTCACTCTTGCGGTACAGTGAATCGAACGCGCCGAGATCCGGATGGCACCGAGGTGGTGTCCAGCAACTTGCCGCACTGGTGTGGCCATCCTACAATGCTGCGCCGAAAGACGGCGTGTCCAGCTGAGTTCCGGTCAGTTTTGCGGTACAGTGACTCGAACGCGCCGAGATCCGGATGGCACCGAGGTGGTGTCCAGCGAGTTGCCGCACTGGTGTGGCCATCCTACAATGCTGCGCCGAAAGTCGGCGTGGGGTGCCCCGTTGGCTTATGAGGTGATGTCAGTAGTGGACCGATGTGTGAATAGGTCGGAACCAGCACAAGGCGCCAAGATCCGAAAGGCAAGTCCTGGATGTTGAGTGCCTCAGTTGAGAGTTCTGAGCAGTGCTTGTAAGACTGTCTGAAGCTTATTTGCACCTGCTGCAGCTTCACTATTGCCCTGGTGTGGCCAAAGGTCGCACATGACATAGGCGGCCGGCTCCCGAGGTCCGGCGGAACTTTTTTCCTTTTCCTTTCTGCTTCTTTTCCTACAATCCGTTTCATCTGAAGACACGACCAGGTCCCTGAATGTGTGCAGGGGGACGCTATTGATTGAATGAAAATGGCGGCTTGACACAAAGCTGACTCAAGCGTTGCTGTTGATGCTATACAGACAAAAATTGGTTTTCAGTTTGTACATTCTTCAGGATTTTTTTTTCCATCCAAGGCTGATTGAGAGTTTGTAGAAAAATGGCTTCAGATTTTCCACATACTACTCTTCAACATTCTTCCTAAATGTAACAATGTGAAACTCACTAGGAGAACGGCTGTTTCTGTTTCCTTTCAAAATGCTGCCAACAATATTTTCTGAATGGAAGACACCATCTTGTAGCATAAAGGGCCGAAAGGGGTTCTGGTCTGGCCGATGGTTGGTGGAGACATTTTGACTATATCTTGGACCTGCCCGGCCTCGCCCAAAATGGCGCCGGTATAAATGGGACTCGTAACTCCTTGCCCGCAAATGTATATCTAGAAAATTTTATTGTAAGTGGCCCTGTCTTATTTTAATTACAAAATGTACGTCCACCGATTCCGCAACTGTTAGACTCCTTAGTTCTTCCAACCTAATGGCCCGCTCGTTACGTTCCTCTACAGTGTAAATGTCTCCTCATCATATACGATTTCAGTTTGCTCCGTGGCCGGCCCACGTGGTTATAGGCCCGTATTTGTATACTGACATTTTCACAATAAAGGTTTTTAAAACAAAACACTGTAGTAGTATTTACATTGGTAAAGTTTTTACTTTTAGTCACTGTTTTCGAATCAGTAAAAGGCAAGTGAAATAAAGCAGTCCAATTACATGACGGATAAAAGGTATAATATGTAGGAACGCAGTAAAGATAAATGGTCAAGGGCAGTTGTGTTTTTCATTTCTGCAACATAAAGCGATCGATAAGAATCTGATAATCAGGCGTATCGGCGACTAAGACAGCAGGCCGAATCTCTTTTACTCAACGGCTCCGTCATGGAACGAAGAAACGCCCTTTTTCTCGAAAAAGGAATATAGTTTACTTGCAGGACAGTTGTAAATTTTCCGGGAAAGTACATTAGCCTGGAATATTATAACATATGTTTAAAAAAAAATAATGTTCGAAAACAATGAAAAGCGTAATTTTTAGGTCATATGACCAAGCTTTTTATTATTAAAATAACAAAAGTAAAATGAACCAATGAAAAGTTTTATTAACAAGTCACATGACCTGTTATGCTTACGTTACGCGCTGCGCGCCGCGCCTCGGATCACTTCCGGGTGCGCTAACGCGGCGTGTCATATAACGCATTACGCGACAACGTAGGTCAAGAATATAGTCAAAATGTCTCCACCAACCAGCGTTCGGAACACAACCCCTTTCAGCAGTCCAAAAAGTTCTGTTAAATGACAACAGAGGGGACAGGCAACAAGAACCATCAGTCAAAGAGGGGAGGGCAAGTTCTTCTCTTCCGGGTCATGTTGGGGCGCTACCGGAACTGATAGAATTGGTAGTCTACAGTGTTTCTGGATGTTTCAGACTAAAGCTGGCATCAGCATGAGAGCACTACCATCTCGTAGCTCCGTCGTGGCCATTTCACGAGCAGACATGGCAGCCGCTCCCCACCAGAAGCCTGCGGGAGTCGGGGGCCCCCAAGACTTTTGTAGAATCTTCACGGCTGAGGGGACGTTTTCGAGAATGGGACCCAAGCCCTATCAGGGAAGCGTCCGAGTTCCAAGGAGTCCCAGGGCCATTTTAGTGGACCAGGCCCAAATCCGAAGAGCCGGCCGCCATTTTGAGAGTCCTGTGGCAGCCGCCTATCGCTGCACCGCAAGAGCGGGAGCAACTCAACTACATGGTGAGCGAGACGCTGTATTCGCAAGAGCGGGCGGTAAACAGCTGAATGGCGGAAGAGGCACAGTGTAGCAAAAGCGGGCGGAATGGCAACTGAAACGGTAAAGGGGCGCCCCACTACAGCGTGTCTTCAGGTCAAACGGATTGTGGGACAAGGTCCAGAATAGAAGAGTCATCAAAAGGCAAAAAGTTCCGCCGGACCCCGAGAGCCGGCCGCCTATGTCGGGGGCGATCTCAGGCTACACCGGTGCTATAAGACTTGGGGAGGGGGTCGGAGCCAAGTGTCTTCTCCGAGTCCATGGCCATCACACCGCACCTCGGGGGCCTCCGTCAAGCTGTTTAGGAAGGTTTCATATCACATTGTTTTCTAATGCAGTCAGGTCCACAAACGACACTCACTTACTTTGAGAATAGTGAAGCTGCAGTAGGTGGAAATAAGCTTCAGACAGTGTTACAAGCGCTGCTCAGAACTCTGAACTATGGCACCCAACATCCAGAACTTATGCCATTTGAGAATGGCAGTGACATTGAAGCAACTCAGGGACCAAAACCATTAACGTACTTTCACGTATGAAAATCTTACTTGGGGAGGGGGCAGGAGCGAAGCGCCCCCTCCCAGTCCGCGCCACCACACCGTATGTTGTAAATCTGAAGCTATCGTTCTACAAAGTCAACCAACCTTGGATTGAAAAATCTAGAAAAATGTACAAACTGAAAACCAGTTTTGGTCTGCATAGCATCAGTAGCAACGCTTGCTATCAGAGTGCATGAGTTTCATGCTCGATCGATTGAGCTAGCCGGATCGGGCAATAAAAAGTATAAAATAGTTATGTAAATAGTTATTTAATAAAATATTTTACTCTGTTTCTTTGCTGGTGTGTTGTCTATATTTGTAATATTTGCATAGGGTTTGTCGTTATTTTGGGCGGGGTGGGTGACGGAGTCGAGCTGTCTTGCAGCCCTCATGGTGTGGAGCTAAGTTCATCTCACTATTTTCTTATTTCTCATGAAGGGTTGTTCCTAATATTTCTATTTTAGCGAGGTCAAAAAGAGATCCAATTAGTGGCCTACTGATTTTGCTCGATTACTTTTATTTTTTTACACGATTTTTCACTATCTGCAAAGACTAAACAGAGTATTGCGACTTTGTGCTTGTTTGTAAATAGAGAATGAACTAAAGAGAATCAATTGTAAAACAGTAAATGCTTGGATAACAATCAATCAAATGGAGAGACAAGCAGGTACGACGGATTACAACGGGGGTAAAGGTCTGTGTTAACTACCGTTCACTATCTGCAAAGAGAGAGTACTAATAAGAGAAAAGAGGGGAGGGGGGTGCAGCGTTCAAAGCACATCAGCGTGCATAAATACGAAAATGTTTTTATCTATCACGTACTTGACATTTTAAAGCTTTTCATATTTGCTATTAAAAAACCATTGAAATTCACTGAAAAAACCATAGGTTATAGTCGATATATAGTTAGGAATTTGCATTTACAAAACCTTGAAAATTCAATGAAAAAACCATTGGTTTTAGGCCATATATAGTTAGGGATTTGCATTTACAAAACCTTATTTTACTCGCATAAAACCATTGAAATTCCATATATAGTTAGATGCGCTAACTATATATCGCGCACCCGCAATCCACTGCTGATGATGTCACATATTACATCATTCATGACATGGTCAGTGACATCACTGATGACAACTCAAATGACATCACTGATGACATCTCAAATGACATCACTGATGACATCACTGATGACAACTCAAATGACATCACTGACAACATCACAGATGACATCATTCATGTGTTAATACGATGAACCTCTACAGACTCTGATATATCCTTAGATACACTCAGTGAAAACAGACACTCACAGACTGTCACTCATCCATGGAGTTACTCATACACCTAGACAGTCATGCAAAGAATCAAACACACCTCCAATTCCTCAACTATACAGTTATACACACCTTACTTATTGAAATATATTCTAATACATATTTACTCTCTTATACAATCCTTGATACATGTTCACAATGATCCATACAGCCACTCACACATTCACTGGCTGTTATGCACAGTTATTTATATATGTTAACTCTCACATATACTGTGTTTTACATATGTACTTACTTTGACATGTAGCACTGAGATATCCATTCACTCACCAATACACTCATGCACACAGTCAACCGCCCATATAGCTGTTTCCACATGCACTCTTGAACTCATACACCTAGTGAATCAACTGCTTACACATCTATGCACAGAATCACACACCTCCCAGCCACCCACACACATACTCAGTCTCCCATACAAATACTTGAGCAACCAATCAATAACCCATATAGTTATTTATATAGCTACTGATCAACACATGCAGCAGTTTACAGAACAACAGATATAATGATACACAAATTAATACAGTTTAATCACTAACCTATGCACTCAGTGAGACACATTTAATCACTCCCTCATACAGTCAGTCATGCACCTACTAAATCCTTCATCCAGACATTTATACATCCACTCATTCTTCAATATGTAAGACATATTTTAACTTTACAGAAACTTCCAGTCACTGGATGTTGTCATCAGTGATGTCATTTGAGTTGTCATCAGTGATGTCATCAGTGATGTCACTGACCATGTCATGAATGATGTAATATGTGACATCATCAGCAGTGGATTGCGGGTGCGCGATATATAGTTAGCGCATCTAACTATATATGGAATTTCAATGGTTTTATGCGAGTAAAATAAGGTTTTGTAAATGCAAATCCCTAACTATATATGGCCTAAAACCAATGGTTTTTTCATTGAATTTTCAAGGTTTTGTAAATGCAAATTCCTAACTATATATCGACTATAACCTATGGTTTTTTGAGTGAATATATATATATATATATATATATATATATATATATATATATATATATATATATATATATATATATATATATATATATATATATATATATATATATTACTCACAAACGATCCCATCGCAGAGGGAACAACTTAGCAAGTCGGTGCTTGGTTCGGGGCCAGGACCGGGTCCCGATGATTCTTCTCGCAAAAAAGGAAAACCAGCACTCCGCTCTTTGGAATTGTAGATTTATTAAGACACTGTTACAGCCTACGCGTTTCGAACCAGATGGTTCCTTGTCACGGCAGTGTTACACAGTTGTCCTACTTTACTTACAGCTATATATCTTTTAATGCTTGTCGAAGTGCATTGTGGGACATGCAGTTTAAGGCTTTTTTTGCTTAATTATTTTTAACATTATGGTCATGTTAACATTCTTGTGCATGCTACCATTTTACTAAATTGTAGGCTTAGTGCCATACATCAGTTTCGTTTGTTTGAAAGCACTCAGACTGTGTGTCAAGGCAGTGTCTATGATTGCACAGTTATGGAAATGTGTCCTCCTGGTTTTTGCCATGTGTTGATTTATCAGGCTGTGCAAACAGTTTGATTCCTCGGGCTGAGTGCCCTTGTCACTGCCATTAATTAGACACTACAATATACATTCGCACAAAATAAAGAGAGCAAGCAATTTTCAGTCATAAGTGGATTCCCAAATGTTAAGTTCCCTTCGGCATAGTTCAGAGTACATTTTTTTGGAGTACATTTTTAGAGGTGAAAATAAAGTTCTTCGCTCTCGTTCAGACCTAACAGTTGTTTAGTGTTGAAGCGCATGATTAGTCTTGATTCAAGTCTTCTTAGCTTTTGTTTTTTATTTCCACCACGTTCATGTTGCTGTATTGCCACCAGGCCAAAAAAGTGGGTGTCCTTCCATGTTTTATTGGGATGGGTTGCTATGTGTTTTGCCATAGCATATGTGAAATCTTTGTTCTGTATCGCACGGATGTGCTCCAACATTCTTTTTTTCAGGGTGCAAGTGGTGCTGCCGATGTATTGCTTTCCGCAATAACATTGTAGCATATAGACTACAAAACTAGTTTCACATGTGATGTGCTCTCTTATGGTATGAGTCTTGCCTTTGGGATCATTGATTGCTTTCATATTTTTTCCTATTTTGCAGGCTTTACAAGTGGTACATCTTACGAAACCTTTCTTCTTTTCCATAAGCCATTTGGGCGTTTTCTTTTCTTCATAATGGCTATGTACCAAATGGTCCGCAAGGTTGGGAGCTCTTCTATAGGTCATTAGGGGCCTGTCTCCTATGTTTTTGCCTATATCAGGGTCTTTCTGTATCAGATGCCAGTGCTTGTTTAGAATCTTACGTATTTTATGACATTCCTTGCTATAAGTAACGATCATCCTGGGGGGATCGGTCTTTGTTTGTTCATTAGTCAACTCTATATCCGATGATTTGGATAATAGTATGTCTGCTCGGGTTTTTGTTCTGGCCTTTATTTCTCCCTGGATGATGTCTTCATGTTTGTATCCGTGTTGTAAGAATCTTTTTTTTGTTTCATCAAAATTTCTTTCCATTTCTTTTTCTTCTGAGCAGTTTCTCCGCATCCTTAATAGTTCACCGTACGGAATACTTTTCTTCAGTTTTTCAGGATGAAAGCTTTTTCCGTGCAGGATACTATTTGTGGCTGTTTTTTTCCTGAAAGTTGTGGTATGTATCTGATTATCTTGAACATATACTTTTGTATCCAGGAATTCCACCTCTTTGTTGCTTATATTGTAGGTGAATTTTAAGCCAACTTGGTTGTTGTTAAGTTCTTCGAAGAAAATTAGGAATTCAGATCTCGTTCCTTTCCATAGTAGGAAGAGGTCATCAATGTAGCGTAACCATAACGCTACATTGATCATATGGTGGTCGTTTTCTTCTCTCCAAGCTATGCTCCTCTCCCACCACCCCATCATGAGGTTAGCATAGCTTGGAGAGAAGGAAACTCCCATCACGGTACCGCACTTCTGCATGTAGACCTTCTTATTAAAAAGGAAAACATTGTTATATAGACAAGTTCTGATCATCTCTATGAGCATTTTCGAATGATCTCGTTCTGTAATTGGTCGCTGCATTAGGAAATAAAGTACTGCTTGTATGCCAAACTCGTGTTCTATGGATGTATACAACGAGATGACATCAATAGTCACTAGCATATATGTTGATTGCCATTGGGTATCCAAAGATACGCAAAAAGTCCCCAGTGTCTTTTATGTACGAACTCAAAGTAAGTACAATCGGGGCAAGGAAATGATCCACATATTCTGCCATATCTTCATATAAACTGCCACAACTGGAGATGTTCGGTCTCCCTGGGGGTTTGTTCAGAGTCTTGTGGATCTTGGGAAGAAAGTATATAGTAGGTGTGATGGGATGCTCTACCATTAAGAATTTCTTTTCTTCTTCAGTTATTAATCCTTTTTCTCTCCAACCGTGTAGTTTCAAAGCCAATTCAGTTTTGAGTTTTGATGTTGGATCTTGGGTTAGACATATGTAATTTTTGGTGTCACCTAGTTGTCGCATGGCTTCTTCCACATAGTCCGCTCTCTCCATAATTACTATATTTCCACCCTTGTTGGCTGGTTTGATCTCGATTGAGTTGTTGTCTTTTAAGGTTTTTAGTGCCAAACGCTCTGATTTAGATAAGTTTTCTTTATTGATGTTTTCCGTTTGTTTCATTTCTTCCAGGTCAGTCAACACTAAATCATAGAAGGTGTCAATTTTGTTCCCAGGGTTTAATATAGGGCAGAATTTTGACTTGTTTTTGAATTCTGTTGGTCTCCTTTTATCGGTTATCACTTCCATTTCTGATAGTATTTTGGTATCCGTCACTGCTGAGGCTTCTGTTTCGTTGGCTAGTTCATACGCCGTGCAAAGGCAAGGAATTTCATTAGTTGCGAATTGAGTGGTTGTATCTGTAAGTTCTGGATCCGTCATACTTTTTGTTGATGGTTGTTGTACTTGACGGGAGAATTTGGTAAAGTGTTTTTGGAGTTTTAATTTTCTCACATATTTGTAGAGATCGATTTTAGTGTCCACAATGTCCTGATGCATCTCCGGACAGAAGGATAGGCCTTTATTTAGAAGTCTACGTTCTTCCTCGGTGGGCGTGTAAAGATTTGTTATCAGGTCAGGTGGTTTTTTATCAGTTAAGTTCTTGTTGTTTGTGTTTATTTTTTGGAGGCTTTGCGATTCTGCAGGTTGTATCTGCTTTTTTTCGTTCCTTCCTCTCCTTGTTTTTTGTTTCGTGCTCTTGACTGATAGGTACCTCTTGCCATTGGTCTTGTCGTTTGGTTCCTGTTTCTGTTTCTTCCCCTTGGGGCCAGTTGTTCCTGGTGTACTAGGGTCAGTTCGTCTAAAAAAGGGAGCCTACGGAGATTTCTATTAGTGCGTTGCTCCCCCTCACTGATTTCTGATTCCGGTTCGCTGGATGATGGTGTGGTAGTTAATTCGCCTGGTGGTTTCCATTGCTGTTTGAGTATATCATATTTTTTGGCGAATGTTAGAATTGTGCCGAATTCATAATCGTCCTCATCTCTGTGGAATTTTCTTTGTTTCCGTAATTGTACCTCCTCCTCATGTTTATCCAGGTTTTTCTCCATATCCATACGCAATTTTTTTACAGTTCCACTGTCTTCTTTCAGAGCTATGATTTGGATTTCAATGTCTCTTATTTTGTCATGAAATTCCTCTACATCCTTTCTCGCATATTTAATGATGATCAGCATCATATTCCTTGAGCAATCCATATTGTTCATGCCCCACTCTTCTAACATCTCTGGTTTGGTGTTAGGATGGTTTGGGAGAGTAAAGATACGCAGACCCCTCGGAACCATTTTATGTTCAATGTATTTTTCGAGGGTTAATATTTCCCATGATCTCGAAATTTCTTTTCTCATGAGTTTTTCTAGTTGCATGAAAAGCTGTTTAGCTGTGGTTACTGTAGGCTGGGATTCTTTCCTTGTTTCTTCTTTACCGCGTTCTGATCTTTCTTTGCCTTTTTGGAATATGCTTTCTGCGAGCGTTATTCTTTTAGTGGCGCGTTCCTCCATAGTGAATTAATTGGTGTTACTTGATTGAAATTGTCTTTATATTGATTTGCTCCCTTTTTGTAGTTGCAAGTATTTTATGGACAGCTTTTCACAATGTTTTTACTTCGTTAAGAGAACCTAATGACAGGATGTCATTGATTAACAGTGTCTTTATATTTTTTATTTTTAATTCCTGCGAGCGAGGTCAAGATTTGAACAAGATTAGTTTCATCAAATTGTTCGTATTCCTGGTGGAACGTTTTGTTTTGTTAATGACCTTACTTCAACATACTGCATGCACTCGCACACTCTTCGCTTATCAGTGATGTCATTTGAGATGTCATCAGTGATGTCATCAGTGATGTCACTGACCATGTCATGAATGATGTAATATGTGACATCATCTGCAGTGGATTGCGGGTGCACGATATATAGTTAGTGCAACTAACTATATATTCAAATTTCAATGGTTTTGTGTGAGTAAAATAAGGTTTTGTAAATGCTAATTCCTAACTATATATGGTCTATAACTCGTGGTTTTTTCAGTGAATTTTCAAGGTTTTGTAAATGCTAATTCCTAACTATATATGGTCTATAACCTATGGTTTTTTCAGTGAATTTCAATTGTTTTTTAATAGCAAATATCAAAAGCTTTAAAATGTCAAGTACGTGGTAGGTAAAAACATTTTCGTGTTTTAAAGATGGCTCTGGGCAACCGTGGAACTCGGACACTTGACTGCTAGGGCATGGGCCCCATTCCCAAAAGAGTCCCCTCAGTCTTGAAGATTCTACAACAGTCACCTGGACCCCCGACTCCCGTAGACTTCCGGTGGGGAGCGACTGCCATGATTGCTCGCGGAATGGCCACGACGTAGCCACGAGATGGTGGTGCTCTCATGCTGACGCCAGCGTCAGTCTGAAACATCCAGAAACACTGTAGACTACCAATTCGATCACTTCCGGTGGAGCCCCAACGTGACCCGGTAGAGAAGAACTTGCCCTCCCCTCTTTGACTGATGATTCTTGTTGCCTGTCCCTTCTGTTGTCATTTAACAGAACTTTTTGGACTACTGAAAGGGGTTGTGTTCCGACCGCTGGTTGGTGGAGACATTTTGACTATATTCTGGACCTGCGTTGTCGCGTAATGCGTCATATGACATGCCGCGTTAGCGCACCCGGAAGTGCTCCGGTGCGCGAGGTGCAGCTTCCCGGAAGCGATCCAGAGCGCGGCGCGCAGCGCGTAATGTAAGCATAACAGGTCATGTGACTTGTTAATAAAACTTTTCATTGATTCATTTTACTTTTGTTTTTCTAATGATGGAAGGCTTGGTCATATGACCTAAAAATAACGCTTTTCATTGCTTTCGAACATTTTTTTTTCTTAAATGATGAAAGCCCCACCTTTTTTTTTCTCTCTCTGACTTGTAAAGCAAAGGACCCAGATGCATTTACAGTTTATCACTAACAATGTTCCAGGCTAATGTATTTTCCCGGGAAATTTACAACTGTCCTGCAAGTAAAATATTCCTATTTCGAGAAAAAGGGCGTTTCTTCGTCCCATGAGGGAGCCGTTGAAGAAAAGAGGCTCGGCCTGCTGTCTTAGTCGTTGATAGGCATGAATATGGGATTCTTATCGATCACTTTATGTTGCAGGAGTGGAAAACACAACAGCCCTTGACCATTTATCTTTACTGCGTTCCTGCGTATTATACCTTTTAACCGTCATGTAATCAGGCTGCTTTATTTCACTTGCCTTTTACTGATTCGAAAACAGTGGCTATTATTCAAAACTTTACTAATCTAGGTACTACTACCATGTTTTGTTTTAAAAACCTTTATTGTGAAAATGTCAGTATACAAATACGGGCCTATAACCACGTGGGCCGGCCACAGAGCAAACTGGAATCGTATATGATGAGGGGACATTTACACTGTAAAAGAACGTAACGGACGGGCCATTAGGTTGCAAGAACTAAGGTGTCTAACAGTTGCGGAATCGGTGGACGTACATTTTATAATTAAAGTACGACAGGGCCAGTTACAATAAAATTATCTAGATATACATTTGCGGGCAAGTACCATGGGTGACGTTAATTCGAACTTTCAATAGTACAGTAATCAATAACACATCAGAACTTAATATCAATAGGGATGTCCAAATGTTCAATCAGTACTCGTCCCCGCCCGCCATGTGCTTCAAAACTGCATACGTATCTCGTGATATCAAGGTTGGGCAACCAGTACACAACAAGGAGTTACGAGTCCCATTTATACCGGCGCCATTTTGGGCGAGGCCCGGCAGGTCCAGGATATAATCAAAATGTCTCCACCAACCAGCGGTCGGACCAGAACCCCTTTCGGCAGTCCAAAAAGGTTCCGTTAAATGACAACAGAAGAGATAGGCAACAAGAACAATCAGTCAAAAGAGGGGACGCTTTCGGGAATGGGGCCCATGCCCTAGCAGGCAAGCGTCCGAGTTCCAAGGTGTCCCAGGGTCATTTTAGTGGACCAGGCCCAAATCCAAAGAGCCGGCCGCCATTTTGAGAGTCCTGTTGCAGCCGCCTATCGCTGTAGCCGCAAGAGCGGGCGGAACTCAACTGGATGGCGGGTGAGGCACTGTGCCGCAAGAGCGGGCGAAACTCAGCTGGACGGCGAGTGAAACGCTAAGAGGCGCCCCACTGCATATGAGGTGCCTCCACCTGGGGAGGCGGGAGAGGCCTGTTTGCGCCGCCTCCCCCCCCCTCCGGGCACCCCACGCCGACTTTCGGCGCAGCATTGTAAGATGGCCACACCAGTACAACAACTTGCTGGACACCACCTCGGTGCCATCCGGATCTCGGCGCGTTGTGCTGCCTTCGGCCTACTGTAGCAGCAAGTGCGGGCGCAACTCAGCTGGACGGCGAGTGAAACGCTAAGGGGCGCCCCACTGCAGATGAGGTGCCTCCACCTGGGGAGGCGGGAGAGGCCCGTTTGCGCCGCCTCAACCCCCCACCCCCCCGGGCACCCCACGACGACTTTCGGCGCAGCATTGTAGGATGGCCACACCAGTACAACAACTTGCTGGACACCACCTTGGTGCCATCCGGATCTCGGCGCGTTGTGCTGCCTTTGGCCTATTCGCACATCGGTCCGCTACTGACGCCACCTCACAGGCCAACGGATTTTGTAGGCTTTTTATAGCCCAAAGCCGCATAACAGGTCATGTGACTTGTTTATAAAACTTTTCATTGGTTCATTTTACTTTTGGTTTCCTAATGATGGAAGGCTTGATCATATGACCTAAAAATAACACTTTTCATTGGATTGAAACATTTTTTTTTTCCCAAATGATGAAAGCCCCACCTTTTTTTTTCTCACTCGGCAATCCAAAAATGTTCCGTTAGATAACAACAGAGGGGACAGGCAACAACAACCATCAGTCAAAAGAGGGGAGTGCAAGTTCTTCCCTACCGGGTCACGTTGGGGCTCCACCGGAAGTCATCGAATTGGTAGTCTACAGTGTTTCTGAATGTTTCAGACTGAAGCTGGCGTCAGCATGAGAGCACCACCATCTCGTGGCTCCGTTGTGGCCATTCCGCAAGCAATCATGGCAGCCGCTCCCCACCGGAAGCCTGCGGGAGTCGGGGGCCCCAATGACTTTTGTAGAATCTTCAAGGCTGAGGGGACGCTTTCGAGAATGGGGCCCAAGCCGTAGCAGGCAAATGTCCGAGTTCAAATGTGTCCCAGGGCCATTTTAGTGGACCAGGCCCAAATCCGAAGAGCCGGCCGCCATTTTAAGAGTCCTGTGGCAGCCGCCTATCGCTGCACCGCAAGAGTGGGCGCAACTCAGCTGAATGGCGGATGAGGCACAGTGCTGCAAAAGCGGGCGCTAAACAACTGGATGGCGAGTGAAATGCCAAGGGGCGCCCCACTGCAGCAGAGGAGCCTCCACCTGGGGAGGCGGGGAGGCCCGTTCGTTCTGCCCCCCCCCCCCCCGGGGCGCCCCACACCGTTTTTCGGCGCAGCATTGTAGGATGGCCAGACCAGTGCGACAACTTACTGGACACCACCTGGGTGCCGTCCGGATCTCGGCGCAATGTGCTGCCTTCGGCCTATTCGCACAATGGACCGCTACTGACTAAAAGACAAACCAAAGCAGCCCATTGTTGCTTTGAGATGGATGTTGCAGCAGGCTGCCATGTAAATAGTTGTTCAATTTTTTTTTTTTTTAATGTGTTTACTTTGTTGGAACGTTGTATATATTTATAAGTTATTAAAGTGTTATAATCCTACTACTTTGTTGGAGTGCTATATATTTTTAATGTGACACATAATTGTGAAGACTTTGATGTACAAAAAGGCATCCCTGGAATCTTCCGCTTCAGGCTCGGTCCCACACACCCTTACAGTGAGAATCCCTTCCCCAATCACAATACAGGATCGTTATCAGATAGTAGGAACGCGTGTGGTGTGACGGATCTCATGGGGTGGGGGCCTTGATCTACTGTAACTCCTTTGAAGAGGGGTGACTCTTTACAGTTGGGGCCATAAACTACATCTGCACGGCTAGGTGATAGCCTGGGACCGGCCTGGACAATCAGACACAGAGCAAGAGGAGTGTCAGAGGGTGTGGTAGTGAATAGGGTGAAAGGGAGGTGTCGGGCGGGCACAGGGTGTGATTCTCAGAGAAAAGCAGCGCAGATGGGGGGAGGTTTATGGCCCATGCATGAGAGAGAGAATGGGGGTGACCAGTGCGTGGGGGAGATGCTTGCGAGGGTGGGGAGCCATGCTGAGGATCGGCGGCGTGCAGAGAGTGGGTCTGGTCAAGGCATCTAAAAAGGCTGCCGTGCACGACAAAAGTGTGGCATTGGAAAAAAGGCAAGATGGCGTAGACAATGTTTATCAATACGGATTAATTTATAACAATTATTTTTAACAAAATATTTACTCGCAGTGACAAAATGGCGATCAACACTTCCTGATTTCCTTCGCGCAGCCGCTGGAAGACATGTATCAACATATATGAGCATCCTCAGCCACCCTCAGAAAACATAGGGGGTCAGGATACGTCTCCCGTACCCCCTTATACCCATTTCTCACATTGTTTTTCCTCCATCTTGTAATTTAATTAAAACGAAACACAAAATGGCGAATTCCCATTTCGCGACCCGGTTCGCGAACCGGGAAGCGCTTCTACCGCGAAAAATCAAATTATTTTTATTTGCCCCACGGGACCCTTTAATAACCCCAACATCATTCCTAGGGGGTCAAGAGGGGTGTACCTTGCCCCCTTTCATTAAATTCCCCGTTCGTTTTTCTCCTCCTCTCTTGTCTCTCGATCCTACCGAGAGACAAGATGGCGGCCGTTCCGGACTGTTTAGAATGTTGACAGACACCGGAGAGCCAATCAGCTTCGCTTCGCAAAGTTCCGTAACGCGAAAAGTACGCGAACCGGAGCGCTACCCAGGACGCTGTCACAGATATATCTGTTTTTTAAAATGTTAATTTCTCAAAATCCACTGGAGCACATATATTGAGACCCAGCAAAGGCACATCGAGCTAACAGTCCCTACAATTTTGCCAAGTTTCGTGCAAATCCATTCAGCCGTTCGAGCTAAAAGTGAGGCCAAACGCCCTATGGAAAAATGAATGGGAAAAACGCGTTTTGGCACCCCGCTTTTTTCTCGGCCCCCCCCCTAGACGAAACCCCCCCCCCAAATTTTCAGGAGCTGCTCAGAAACAAAATGTGCTATTTCCCTGAAAATTTCAGCCGATTACGTCCACAAACGCCAAAGTTATTAGACATAGAATTTTCAAAAGTCCCATAGAGAAAAAATCCTAACTATATATACCTACTGGCGACCGCCAGTAGGTAATATATATATATATATATATATTGAAATAGCAATTGTCCCAAAGCGAGAGGAGCAGCTTTACAGCTGGTGCCGGCGGCGAGGGTTAGGACGCCCTCGCGAATAATGTTGTCAGCAAACAATCCTTCAATGAAGAAGACGCCGCACACTGCTTCGAATGTTGATCTTTTAGTTTATTTTCTGTAGGTTCCCCACCTACGCGTTTCAGACAGAAACTGTCCTTGATCACTGTTACAAAACACATGTCCATCATTTGTGTTTACTTTAAATAGCTGATGACACCACATAGCTTGTTATGATGCATTGTGGGCTCAGTAGTTGTGGTTTGAAATTATAACCAAACAATGCACTGTATTTTGCCGGAGTGCTGCAGTTTGCATCACAACTTTGGCTAATTATAATGTTATCTTGTGATTTTGTTTTATGCGCGTGGTGTATTTACAACATTCCGTTGTTTGTCACCATTGTTTTGTATCAACATATTAGACCGCGCAGATTGTGACTGTGGTTAGTAATGGACTGAGTGTCCATGTGAAAGATTTATGGCAGAGTGCCAAGTAGCTTAGTTGTGTTGTTTTATGCATCACTAACAGCTAATCCAGTGCACAGAAAAATCTTTGTGTATTATATATCTGTTGCATGTAATTCATTTATATAATTCATACATTCTTAAGTCATTAGAGTGTTGTACAATTCATTTAAGTGTTCAGTTCATTTTTGCAAAGAAAATAGTCATAAATGTACATAAAGTTCCTCATCGGCGTTGAGACCCCACGGGTTTCTAGTTTTGAATCTTATTATCAGTTTGGATTCGAGGCGTCTTAATTTGGTGATTCGGTCACCTCCTCTTACATTCTCACCCACTATGGCAATGCCAGCATATCTCATGTCCTTCCAAGTTTTTCCTGGGTGAGTCTTCAAATGTTTGGCTGTTGCATAGCTCAAATCGTTGTTTTGGATGGCTCTGGTATGTTCGATTATTCTCTTTTTGAGTGGGCAGGCTGTTGAACCAATATACTTTTTTCCACAGAAACATTGTATTTGATACACCACGAATTGTGATTCACAAGTTATTTTGTCCTTTATTTCAAAGGTCCTACCTTTCGGATCTTTTAAGGTCTTTAAGTTTTGTCCAATTTTACATGCCTTACATGTTAGACATTTACAAAATCCCAGTTGACGTTTCTCTAGCCAGCTTGCAGTTTTTACTTTTTTGAAGTGGCTGTTTACTAGAGTGTCTTGGATAGACGGAGCTTTTCGGTATGAGATTAAAGGTCTGTCGCCGATTAGTACTCCTATTTCAGTGTCCTTTTTTAACACATTCCAATATTTTAACAGGATTTGGCGGATTTTGTAGCTTTCCTTCTAATAGGTCAAAATCAGTCGTGGTTTGTCTTCATCTGTGTTTGTTGTAGATTTTTTCTTGGTATTAAGGTTTCAGCTCTTGATTTTGCTCTTGCTTTCTGTTCCCCTTTTATTATGTCTGCCTGTTTGTACCCTCGTTTGGAGAAGCGATCTTTCGTTTCTTTGAACTTATTTTCCATTTCATTTTCTTCTGAGCAGTTGCGTTTCATGTGCACAAATTCCCCATAGGGGATGCTTTGTTTCAGCGACACAGGATGGAAACTTGTTCCGTGGAGCACACTGTTTGTTGATGTCTGTTTTCTGAACACTGTTGTTTCTAATTTGTTGTTCTTGATATAGATTTTGGTATCAAGGAACTCTATTTCTTGCTTTTGAATATTTGAAGTGAATTTAAGTCCCACTTCATTTATATTCAGGCTGTCTATGTACTCTATTAGACTTTGTTTGGTACCCTTCCATAGGAGGAACAGATCATCAATAAATCTGAGCCATAACACCACATCCGTGGTGTATGGCTAGTTTTCTTCTCTCCAAGCTATGCTTTTCTCCCACCACCCCATGGTGAGATTAGCATAGCTTGGAGAGAAGGAAACTCCCATGGCACAACCGCATGTTTGCGTATAGATTTTCTTGTCAAAAATAAAGACATTATTTTTAAGACAAAATGTGATCATATCAAGTAACTTCTGATATGGGTATTTGATTGAGGAAATATTTTGTTGCAGTTAGGCCTATGTCATGTTGGATTGAAGTATACATTGATACAACGTCTATAGTGGCTAACCAGTACTCCGGTTGCCATTCCACTCCCATTATGTTTCTTAAAAGGTCACCAGTGTCTTTGATGAGAGAGCTGAGAGTCGGTACTATCGGAGCTAGAAAGTAATCCACATAAGAAGCTACATTTTCGCATAAAGATCCACAACTGGATATTATTGGACGTGCAGGTGGTTTGATCAAGGTCTTATGTATTTTCGGAAGAAAATAGATTGTTGGCATTATAGGATGTGTGACAGTCAGATAGATTTTTTCTTCCTTGCTTAATAGGCCAATTTCTTGCCATGCTTCAATTTGTTTGTGTAGTTTCTCAGTCATTTCTACAGTTGGATTGTATTCCAATAGTTTGTAGTTGGTTACGTTGTTGAGTTGGCGATGGGCTTCTTCCAAGTAGTCAGTGTTGTTCTGAATCAAGGTGTTTCCCCCCTTGTCTGCTGGCTTTATTTCTATCACCGCATTTGACTGTAGGCTTTTTAATGCAGCACATTCCTTTTTTGTTACATTTTCTCTTTTAGTAATGGTGTTTTTCATAGTCTCCAGTTCTGCCACAACCAGATCGTGGAAAACATCTATGCGGTTGCCCGGGTATAACACAGGACAAAATTTAGATTTGTTCTTTAGATTTGTTTTGGGATGTGCACCTATCATATGGCCCATTTGAGAAACCATCTGAGTGTTAGTTAGGTCTGTTTGTTCAATTTGATGAGATAGTTCGTAAGCAGTTTGGAGACTTGCTGCATCCGCTACTAAGAAATTATCTGATTCTTTATTTGGGATGATCTCAGTTGCTGTTGTAGATAGTTCCCCACGTTTATTCCTTGAAAAGAATTTTTTTAGTTTCAGTTTTCGAACATACTTGTATATGTCAATTCTAGTCTCCACCTCATCCTGATGTTTGTCAGGGCAGAATGTCAGGCCTTTTCCAAGTAGATTTTCTTCTATTGATGTTAGTTTATAGTCTGATAGGTTGATAATTAAGTTGGGGTCTGATTTAGTTGTTGTATTTATTTCTTGGTTGTCCTGTTTCGGAGAGGATATCTTTGATTTCCTGCCTCTCCGAGTTTTCCTCCTTGGGTAGGGTTTGACACTTGTCCCCTTCCACCTCCTCTCATTCTTGTATTGCCTCGTCCTCTCCCCCTTGTTTTTGGAGTTTGATGGTCTTTGTAGAGAATCTCCATTTCCTCTAAAAAAGTCAGTTTCTTGAGTCCCGCGTTTGCTTGTTCGCCCTCACTTACTTCTGACTCTGTTTCACTGACAGTAGTGTCATATTGGCAATTTAATGGTCCCGCCTGATGTTGTTGTTTGAGAGTATCAAAGCGCTTGGCAAATGTAAAGATGGTGCCGTTTGCAAAGTCTGATTCGTCACGTTTGAATTTGCGTTGTTTTCTCTCTTGGATTTCATTATCATGTCTGTCTAGGTTTTTGTCCATATTTTGGCGTAGATTATTCATCATTTCTTCACTTTCACCTTGTGCTTGAATTATATCTTCAAGTTCTTTTATCTTTGTATGTAGAGTATCCACATCTTTTTTTAGCATATTTTAAGATGATTAGAATCATTCTTTTTGAGCAGTCCATGTTATTCTGTCCCCACTCTCTCAGCATTTCAGAGCTGGTATCTGGATGATTCGGTAGGGTGAAAATGCGTAGCCCTCTTGGTACTAGTCCTAGTTCAACATATTTTTCTAATGTTATTATCTCCCAGCTTTTCGAGATTTCTTTTCTTTGCAATTTTTCAAATTGCTGAAAAAGCTGCTTTGTTGTTAATTTGACATTGGTACTTGTAATGTCTTTGGTAGTTGATAAGTTCGATCCAGTCGCATTTTTAGCAAACATGCTTTTTGCTTTCTCTAGGCGTTTGGCTGTTCGTTGTTCCATTGTGTTTTTAGGAGTTTGGTTTGTTCCAAGTGTGCTTGGATGTTTTGGTGTTTAATAACGAAAAACATGCATAAGTATCTATCTGACAAGTGTTCGTTTGTGGGGATGTTTGCAAAGTTACTGGTGCAGAACAAGTTTGTTCTATCCTGTTGCAGAAAATATGATCAACTCGAAGTAAGTGGTTGTCCGATTCAAATTCGGAACCAGACAAAAGAAATACGCTTTAAATAATTCAAAGCCGTACGTTCTTAGTCACTCGCAGCAGCATTAAACACGTATCAGCAAATAGTTCTGTGTGTTCTCGTCGTTTCACTTACCCGGGAGACTACCGTCACTGGCGGTGCCCTCTGACACTTCCAGTCGGCGCTCAACCGGTAGAAAACAGACTTTTTTCTTGCTCACATGTAGTTCGCTGTCAATGCTTGCGGAATCCGCCCTTGGGAAAAGTCAATTACGGCAATTGTTCGGGTCCGTTCAATTCTGCTTTGATTCCGAGAGACTTTCAGAGGGCAGGTCTGATTTGCGATATTTTCCTTCACATGACAATAATGCTGGGCTCTCTCTCATATACCAAATATTGAAATAGCAATCGTCCCAAAGCGAGAGGAGCAGCTTTACAGGGTTAGGACGCCCTCGCGAATAATGTTGTCAGCATACAATCATTCAATGAAGAAGACGCCGCGCACTGCTTCGAATGTTGATCTTTTAGTTTATTTTCTGTAGGTTCTCCACCTACGCGTTTCAGACAGAAACTGTCCCTGATCACGGTTACAAAACACATGTCCATCATTTGTGTTTACTTTAAATAGCTGATGACACCACATAGCTTGTTATGATGCATTGTGGGCTCAGTAGTTGTGGTTTGAAATTATAACCAAACAATGCACTGTATTTTGCCGGAGTGCTGCAGTTTGCGTCACAACTTTGGCTAATTATAATGTTATCTTGTGAATTTGTTTGTTATCTACATATGTATATTTTAAGCAAACGCCCTCAAGCTTGGGAGAGCACTCAGCCGCTCTCTGCCCTCCAGCAGTCAATGTGCAGCCTTCCCTTTTACTCCGTTTATAGTTACCACTGCCAACTCGTTTCAGGGCTCATGGCCCCTTCTTCCTGGGCTGAGAAAACACACATGAGGCCAGCATGGATCGTATGGCACTTTTTATTTCAATCCATCCTTCCGGCGATGGGCGTGTTTGCATCCACTTCCCTTCGTGCATTCTGGGGGATGGAGTTTGTCATGCTGGAGAAAGTCTCCTTTGAGTAAGTTCATATGTGTTTCCCCATTATTTTCTTATGAATGTTCATTCCTCTTAGTGAGTCACGGAGCTGTAAAAGGGAAAAGCTTAATCCGCACGTAGAGAGCGGTGCGGCGATGTCAGGCTCAGTCCCGACCGCAGTCTCCTTTCAGCTGTTGACTGATGTATCCCCCAGCTGACGGTGGTGCCTCTCCCCACAGTCAGGCAGCCGTGTGATACAGTTTAAGCAAATGCCCTCAAGCTTGGGAGAGCACTCAGCCGCTCTCTGCCCTCCAGCAGTCAATGTGCAGCCCTCCGTTTTACTCCGTTTATAGTTACCACTGCCAACGCGTTTCAGGGCTCATGGCCCCTTCTTCCTGGGCTGAGAAAACACACATGAGGCCAGCATGGATCGTATGGCACTTTTTATTTCAATCCATCCTTCTGGCGATGGGCGTGTTTGCATCCACTTCTCTTCGTGCATTCTGGGGGATGGAGTTTGTCATGCTGGAGAAAGTCTCCTTTGAGTAAGTTCATATGTGTTTCCCCATTATTTTCTTATGAATGTTCATTCCTCTTAGTGAGTCACGGAGCTGTAAAAGGGAAAAGCTTAATCCGCACATAGAGAGCGGTGCCGTGATGTCAGGCTCAGTCCCGACCTCAGTCTCCTTTCAGCTGTTGACTGATGTATCCCCCAGCTGACGGTGGTGCCTCTCCCCACGGTCAGGCAGCCGTGTGATAGAGTTTAAGCAAACGCCCTTAAGCTTGGGAGAGCACTCAACTTTATCACATCGAAACGCGTCAGGCGATGCTGTCATGCTGCCGAGGAGAGAGTGAGTGAAAGCCGGACAGCTGGCCCCCTGCCGAGTGCCCTCCCAAGCTTTCGGGCGTTTGCTAAATTATACTTTGACACGGCTGCCCTGCCGTGGGGAGGCTGCACCATCTCTATCAATCACCAGAAAGGCTGTGGTCGGAACTACTTCGCCACAAACAGCGCAAGGAAGCCAAGTACAGAGACTCTCCTTGACATCATGCATCCTACGAAGGAAAACGCAAGCTTTTAATTAATGAACATGATTACAGATGCCCACTTAAGGATGATTTTTGCTGAACTGGGAACTACTTCACCCAGCATGCATCTCAATGACCAAAGCACAAAGTGACAATTCATGCTAGATGCATGCATAAATTAGAAATAAAAGACAGTACAATCTTTTCCGGTTCTACAAGCCAGCCTCAGATGAAGATGTTTATCACATCGAAACGTGTCAGGCGATGCTGTCATGCTGCAGAGGAGAGAGTGAGTGAAAGCCGGACGGCTGGGGGCCTGCCGAGTGCCCTCCCAAGCTTTCGGGCGTTTGCTAAATTATATATATGTACTAATCAGAAGAGGCGGGACACTATGTTAAGAAATCTTGCGGCCACCTGATGCACCTACACCCATGGCGCTGATGAAGGCTAACCCTTAGCCGAAATGCATTCGCCCTGACAGCGGGTGTGTACTGCTTTCCTACCTGCTGCAGTTGAATATAGGCTGTTCTCACTTGTTCCCCTGCTGTGGCCTCTTCACTTTCGGCGGTGGCAGAGGTGATGGATCGTACATTTCAGCACGGATTCCAGTACCGCACAAAGAGGCTCCTGTCTCACTAAAGTTGGCGCTGAAATTACTGGTTGCTGTTTCGGCGGCGTTTGGATTCGGCCCGGGGTGCCGGGATTTGTCAGAGCTCACCTTCTGGTCATGTGGAAATTATGGCGGAGTTGAAGTCATTTGGCTTCACGTTGGTGAGGTTCAGCATGTCTGCCTTGCCACCACTCAATGGACACTTTGTACACGAAGGGAGAGACGGTTGGGGACCGGAGGGGACGGCATGTTCTTCGGCAAACAGGTGTGGAAACAGTTTTCACCATATCAGCGCTTTGTCATCCCCACGCACCATTTTCCAGTATAAGGCACAAGGAACTGCATTCTGGGACAGGTAGTCGTTACACTAGATACGACTTCCTTAGAGACATTTGCGTTAGGCATTTGGGCAGATGGGGGTGGAGCAAAGCTGGACTAATCAGAAGAGGCGGGACACTATGTTAAGAAATCTTGCCGCCACCTGATGCACCTACACCCGTGGCGCTGATGAAGGCTAAACCTTAGCCGAAATGCATTCTCCCTGACAGAGGGTGTGTACTGCTTTCCTACCTGCTGCGGTTGAATAAAGGCTGTTCTCACTTGTTCCCCTGCTGTGGCCTCTTCACTTTCAGCGGTGGCAGAGGTGATGGATGGTATATATACATATATATATATATATATATATATATATATATATATATATATATATATATATATATATATATATATATATATATATATATATATATATATATATATATATATATATGAGCAAACGCACTTGTGCTTTCGGAGGAGGGGCTCACCACGGCACTCCAACCATCTGGTTTTCTTGGCCCCAAGCAGCTTCCCAACCTCTCATCAGGATAATTAACAGGCCCGATGCGTTTCAGGGCCAAAGCGCCTCCTCCTCATGGACTTGACAAAGAGGCATGCAAGATTTGCTTTTGTGATTTCAACACCATTTTTATTGAAATAATCCGCCCTAAGTGGGTGTGGCTTGTCTAGTTGCATCTGCCAGGATTGCTGGTAGATGTAGTCCTTGAAAGCGAATGTAGGTATAATCCTTAAGTAGGTGACTTGCCTCGTGTCACATTAGTCATTTGTTCAAAATGGTGTTGAAACGTGTTCTCCCTATGAAATTTTCCATAGGACCTTTAGCCCGGGCTACTGCCAGAATGGCTGAACGGAATTACACCAAATTTAGCAAAAAGGTAGAGTTTGGTTCATAGATCACGCTTTTTGTTGAATGATGTAAATACATTCAGTAGTTCCTGAGAAAATCATAAGTAAATTCATTAGTATATCTATAGGCCCATACCGTGCGCGTACTGTCCGCGTACAGGTCCGCTTACGGGGCCGCGTATGTTCGCGTACGTAAGCGGACCTTCCCGAGCACGAGCTGCATGCTAATTGGCTGGCAACTGCCTGTCAACACTCGGACACTGTGACACGAGAGAAGCGCCTCATCCAGCATGCAGTGAGGGGTGCATGCTGGGATCTGTAGTCTGCCGACGTGGCTGCAGCATTCTGTGAGACTCTAATCCTGCCCCCAGGGACAACCACCAATGGTAGAACAAGTGGGTGTTGATTAACTGTGTACTGGCGCGAAGCTGTGATGTTGGCAAGCATTTGAGAAAGTCACGTATGACGAAACGCGTCATGCTGAAGCCGTTTGAGAAATAAACCACCTACCTGGCTCCCCGCTGTGTCCCTCCGATTCTTCCTTCGGTTTGAATCCTGTGTGGCATATTTTGCGCGCCGGCCCGAGACGCGCTGGAGGGACCCGCCTCACGAAGTGGAAAGAGTAAACAAGGGCACCTTGCGGCAGATACTTTTTCCAGGGTACTGGAATACTCTAACCCACCGCACCCGCATCTGAACAGTGCCGCTGCAGCTGCAGTCTGTGAACTTTCACGGAGGAACCAAAGGCCACTGTTTCTGAGGTTCCAGACCTGCCCACATGTGGATACTTTGCGATTGAGGCGTCCTGGGGACCCAGCAGGTGATTTTGACTCTGCAACGCAGCTGGCCAGAACACAGCACCACGTTCCTGATTTTTCCCTGGATCCCAAAGATGGACACTGTGACACGAGAGAAGCGCCTCATCCAGCATGCAGTGAGAGGTGCATGCTGGGATCTGTAGTCCGCCGACACGGCTGCAGCATTCTGTGAGACTCTAATCCTGCCCCCAGGGACAACCACCAATGGTAGAACAAGTGGGTGTTGATTAACTGTGTACTGGCGCGAAGCTGTGACGTTGGCAAGCATTTGAGAACGTCACTTATGACGAAACGCGTCATGCTGAAGCCGTTTGAGAAATAAACCACCTACCTGGCTCCCGGCTGTGTCCCTCCGATTCTTCCTTCGGTTTGAATCCTGTGTGGCATATTTTGCGCGCCGGCGCGAGACGCGCTGGAGGGACCCGCCTCACGAAGTGGAAAGAGTAAACAAGGGCACCTTGTGGCAGATACTTTTTCCAGGGTACTGGAATACTCTAACCCACCGCACCCGCATCTGAACAGTGCCGCTGCAGCTGCAGTCTGTGAACTTTCACGGAGGAACCAAAGGCCACTGTTTCTGAGGTTCCAGATCTGCCCACATGTGGATACTTTGCGATTGAGGCGTCCTGGGGACCCAGCAGGTGATTTTGACTCTGCAACGCAGCTGGCCAGAACACAGCACCACGTTCCTGATTTTTCCCTGGATCCCAAAGATGGACACTGTGACACGAGAGAAGCGCCTCATCCAGCATGCAGTGAGAGGTGCATGCTGGGATCTGTAGTCTGCCGACGCGGCTGCAGCATTCTGTGAGACTCTAATCCTGCCCCCAGGCACAACCACCAATGGTAGAACAAGTGGGTGTTGATTAACTGTGTACTGGCGCGAAGCTGTGATGTTGGCAAGCATTTGAGAAAGTCACTTATGACGAAACGCGTCATGCTGAAGCCGTTTGAGAAATAAACCACCTACCTGGCTCCCCACTGTGTCCCTCCGAATCTTCCTTCGGTTTGAATCCTGTGTGGCATATTTTGCGCGCCGGCCCGAGACGCGCTGGAGGGACCCGCCTCACGAAGTGGAAAGAGTAAACAAGGGCACCTTGTGGCAGATACTTTTTCCAGGGTACTGGAATACTCTAACCCACCGCACCCGCATCTTAACAGTGCCGCTGCAGCTGCAGTCTGTGAACTTTCACGGAGGAACCAAAGGCCACTGTTTCTGAGGTTCCAGACCTGCCCACATGTGGATACTTTGCGATTGAGGCGTCCTGGGGACCCAGCAGGTGATTTTGACTCTGCAACGCAGCTGGCCAGAACACAGCACCACGTTCCTGATTTTTCCCTGGATCCCAAAGATGGACACTGTGACACGAGAGAAGCGCCTCATCCAGCATGCAGTGAGAGGTGCATGCTGGGATCTGTAGTCTGCCGACGCGGCTGCAGCATTCTGTGAGACTCTAATCCTGCCCCCAGGGACAACCATCAATGGTAGAACAAGTGGGTGTTGATTAACTCTGTACTGGCGTGAAGCTGTGATGTTGGCAAGCATTTGAGAAAGTCACTTATGACGAAACGCGTCATGCTGAAGCCGTTTGAGAAATAAACCACCGACCTGGCTCCCCGCTGTGTCCCTCCGATTCTTCCTTCGGTTTGAATCCTGTGTGGCATATATATATATATATATATATATATATATATGAGCAAACGCACTTGTGCTTTCGGAGGAGGGGCTCACCACGGCACTCCAACCATCTGGTTTTCTTGGCCCCAAGCAGCTTCCCAACCTCTCATCAGGATAATTAACAGGCCCGATGCGTTTCGGGGCCAAAGCGCCTCCTCCTCATGGACTTGACAAAAAGGCATGCAAGATTTGCTTTCGTGATTTTGACACCATTTTTATTGAAATAATCCGCCCTAAGTGGGTGTGGCTTGTCTAGTTGCATCTGCCAGATGTAGTCCTTGAAAGCGAATGTAGGTATAATCCTTAAGTAGGTGACTTGCCTCGTGTCACATTAGTCATTTGTTCAAAATGGTGTTGAAACGTGTTCTCCCTATGAAATTTTCCATAGGACCTTTAGCCCGGGCTACTGCCCGAATGGCTGAACGGAATTACACCAAATTTAGCAAAAAGGTAGAGTTTGGTTCATAGATCACGCTTTTTGTTGAATGATGTAAATACATTCAGTAGTTCCTGAGAAAATCATAAGTAAATTCATTAGTATATCTATAGGCCCATACCGTACGCGTACTGTCCGCATACAGGTCCGCTTACGGGGCCGCGTATGTTCACGTACGTAAGCGGACCTTCCCGAGCACGAGCTGCATGCTAATTGGCTGGCAACTGCCTGTCAACACTCGAAACAAGGAAGTTTTAGCAGCCATCTTGTGCCTCGGTAGACCGAGGCACAAAAAAGCAGAAAAACAAATGTGTAGAACGCAAAAAGGGGGCAGGGTAGAAACACCCTGACCCCCTAGGCCTGCTCAGGTGGTCCCCCAAGGCCCAACATCTTTTTTTTTTAAACCTGGTCTGCTTTTTTTCAAATTACCCCCTGGTGGGACCAAATCCCGGGGCATAGTGAAAAAGAAATGTGGGGGGCCCCAATCTCCTCCACACTGCCCCAGGGACTGCCACCCCCGAGCAAAGCAACGCTGCCCCCTGGTGCATACTGGAGGCTCCTGGTGGGCTACTTGGCACCCAGGGACCTCCAGTTTGCAAGGGGAATTAGTTACCCCTCTGAAAAAGCGCCGGTGGGCTGCATTGCAGAGAGGTGTAAAGAGGGGAATGACCTCATTACACCTCTCTGCAACGCATCCCCCTGGCACAACTGGAGGTTCCTGGTGGGCTAGTTGGCCCCCAGGGACCCCCAGTATGCAAGGGAAATTAGTTCCCCCTCTACAAACGTACCAGTGGGCTGCGTTGCAGAGAGGTGTAAAAAGGGGCGTGGCCTCATTACACCTCTCTGCAATGCAGCCCACTGGTGCATACTGGAGGTTCCAGGTGGGCTAGTTTTTATTTATTTATTTATAAAACTTATAAAGCGCACTATCACCTTGCAGGCACCCTGGCACTGGTGGGTACAAGAGAGAGGCAGAGTGTATATCGGGTGAGCACAGGAGACTAGGACTTTGGAAAACCAGGTTTTCACACATTTTCTAAACGGGAAAAGTTCACTGATTTTCTTGATCTCCAATGGAAGGCTGTTGCACAGTTTAGCAGCTGCCACCTCAAAAGATCTTGCCCCTAACCTAGCTTTCCTAAACCTAGGTACTCTCAGTAATCTAGCGGATGAAGAGCGGAGCACTCCAGTGGGAGAGTACCAGACAAATTTTGATTGCATAGCTAGGGGTCCCAGCCCGTGGAGAGCTTTGAAAACAAGGTAGAGGGACTTGAGTTGTACTCTCTGCCTAAGGGGGAGCCAATTAAGTTCAGCCAAAGCAGCTAATGCGGACGATCTTCTAGGCAGCCCCAATACTAACCTAGTGCGGCTGATTGAATTCTTTGAAGCCTATCCAACAGAAAGCTGGGGGAAGCAAGTAAGAGGGTGTTACAGTAATCGAGCCTGCTCAAGATTGTGCATCTCATCACCAGAGGGCGCGCATGAGTGGGTAATAGGGGCAGAATCTTTCGAAGGGACCTAATGATAGCAAAGCAACAAGTTGTGGTTTTAGCAACCTGAGCTTCCATAGTGAGTCTATTATCCAGTATAATGCCCAGGTTATGAACAGTTTCAACTGGTCGGACATTGACCGATGTTTCAGGGGGCCAGAAATCGCCAGGAGAGTGATGAGGAATCCTGCTTCCTGCACAGAAGAGCACCTCAGTCTTAGCAACGTTGAATTGAAGAGAGTTGTTCTGTAGCCAGCCGGTCATATCCCGCAGACACTCATGAAAAACCTCCAACGATGTTGCATCCTCACCCTCAAAGGAGAGGATCAACTGAGTATCATCATTGATTAGGGTGGCAGGGCTCCGCCCGCCCCAATTTCAGCCTCAGTTGCTATCTGGTATTTCTTTTTACGTATGTGTAATTCATTATACCTTTGACCCTCGCTCTGCGCGAGGGTCAGGCAAAGCTAGACACTTTTAAAAGGCACATGCGCCAGAGCGTATGAGCCGGTCGTGGCAGGATTTGCAGGGCTTACCTGGCTTCAGCCCTGACCACCGGTGGCTTCCAACATTGTACAGCACTGCCCCCGATGATGCACTGCAGTCTCGCTGATTGGAAACAGCCTGGGTGATTTAAGCAGAAGCCCTGGATTTCCGAGGCTGCTTGTCAATCAGCGAGGGTGCACTGTGTATTACTGCACCCCACCCTCCCATTTCTTAACTCGTCACAGTGTGGGGTGGGAACAAGTCTCTAAGGCCCACCCATCCTGGGAAGACCTGGGAAAGGTCTTTGGGGAACACGAGGCTGGCTGTCCATGTCGTGCGCCTCATAAAACCAAGCAACATGCTCGGATCCAAGGACAACTGGCAGCTAGTATGGCAGGCAAGTGTTTTAGCCATTAGGAGATACGGAGGGAAGGGGCCTAGACCAGGTTTTAAAAAGGCTAAATAATTCAGGTGCTAAGCACTGGGAGAGAAAAATACACGGACCTTGAAATGTCCCCCTAATAGGACCTTACAAACCCCCGTTTAGGAGGAGAGTGAGTAGGTATGGGTACTAGCCCCCCGGCGGCGAGCATGTGTGTGCTGTGCAAGTATGTGTGTGTTTGCGTGTGTGAAGGACAGCTCTGAGAAGCATGACGTGTATGGAGTCAAACAAATGCAAATGAGTGATTGTCCTCACATAACTACATTGACACCTTTCACTATTTTCATGGTCCGCAGCGGCAGGACACTCACTGTGAAGTGTCAAACCAGCATGGTCGGACTCGCTGGCCTGGTACACAGGCACTAGAAGCAACACTTAATGGCCTCAATATCCCAAGGAATTTACTAGGTGTAATTTTATCATAGCTGATAGAAACTTATATATAAACCTGTGAGCACAGTTTTAAACTTACTTGCATTTAGTGAACATGTTATGTTATGTTATGTTAAAAAATGTATACCGCGCACGTACACCGAGACGGTTTCTTGGCGCTCATAACAGACATAACAAACTGAGGCAGGGAGCATTACTCAAAGGCTAACTTAAAAAGATGAGTTTTCAGAGTTTTTCGGAACAGTTCGTAGGTGGGGCAATGGCGAAAAGAAGAAGGGAGGGAATTCCAAAAAGTGGGACCTAGAAAAGAAAACCGAAGGCCGCCGTGTTTTTTACGGCGGATCAGTGGAATGCAGAGAAGATTGTCGGCAGAAGATCGAAGGTTGCAGGATGGGAGGTATCGCTTAAGTTTAGAAGAAATGAACTCAGGGGCGTGATTGTGAAGGGATTTGAATAAGGTGCAGCCGAGTTTAAAGGAGCACCGTTTAGCCACAGGGAGCTAATGAAGGCTCTTCAGAAGGGGGGAGACATGCTGGTGTTTGGGTTGACGAAACACCAGGCGAGCAGCCTGGTTCTGAATTAGCTGAAGTTTTTGAAGCTGGTAGGCGGGAATCCCCACATACAAGATGTTAGAGAAGTCAACCCTGGAGATGACCAAGGCCAAGATGGTTAGAATGAGTGCCTCTCTGGTTAAGAATCTACAGATCTTGCGAATCCTGCGCAGCTGGAAGAAGCAGGATGATGTTACTGCAGAGATCTGAGGTTTCATAGATAGATCCTCAGAGATGATCACTCCTAGGCTTTTCACGGTACTGACCGGGCGAGGGGGGGCGCCAAGGGAAGGGGGCCAAAAGTTGTCATCCCAAGGGTTGGTGGGGCCGCCCACCAGGACAAGTTCCGTTTTGGACGGATTCAACTTGAGTTGGCTATGAGCCATCCAATCGGAGATAAGTAGCATTGTGGTTTGGATGTTAAGACGGGAGGTGGGGGAAGTGTCCAGAAGAAAAATCAATTGCAGATCGTCTGCATAATTATATATGGTGGCTGGGGAGTGACGAAGGGATGCCATAAGTGGTTGCATATATAAGTTGAAGAGAAGCGGGGAAAGAGCTGAACCCTGGGGAACACCACAGGTGAGGGGGGTAAAAGGGGCAGAGAAAGTGGAGAGGTGGACAGCCTGAGAGCGGCCTTGCAAGAAGGATCGAACCCAGTCAAGGGCGATACCGCGGACCCCGGCGTTGCTGACACGGTCGATCAGGATGGTATGATCGACCGTGTCAAAAGCCGCCGACAGATCTAACAAAACAAGAGCCTGAGGGATGTTATTATCGGCACCGGTTCTCAGTGTGTCCATTACTGCCGCAATCACCGTCTCTGTGGAATGTAGTGGGCGAAAGCCAGCCTGATGAGGGTCAAGGAAAGAGGAAGTTTCCATAAAAGTACTTAGGCACTTGGTTACGTATGTCTCCAAGATCTTTCCCAAAAAAGGGAGGAGAGAGATAGGTCTATAATTACTCATCACAAGAGGGTCTGCGCTAGGATTCTTCAAGATGGGTAACACAATGGCCTGCTTAAAAGCCTCTGGAACAACCCCTGATGTCAACGAGGAGTTGAGGAGGGCCAGGGCAGGGTCGGGGCAGAGCCTAAAGATTTCTTTAAAGATGTGAGGGGGGCAGCAGTCACTGGGGGAGCCAGAGCTGACTTTATGGAGAAGACTGTGAAATTCAGTGATAGAAATGGGGGGGAAGGTGTAGAATTTATGGACTTTTTCAGAAGGGAGAGGGAAGGAATTGGAGGGAGAGGGTGGGGAGATGTTGTTTTTAATTGTAGAGATCTTGTCCTGGAAAAAGGTATTGAGCTCATCACACAGAGCCTGGGTGGGAACAGGTGGGAGGGTGATGCGATCAGGGAGGGAGAGCTCATTAACGATTGAAAAGATGTCCTTGGCTTTTGAAGCCGACTCCAGGATTTTGCGTGAGAAGTAAGAAGTCTTAGCCTCTAGAATAGAAGATTTATATTTACTTAGTAAAGTAGTAAATTCAATCTTGAGTGCAGGATCGTACTTCTGGCGCCAGCGACGTTCAGCCTGGCAGAGGGCCAGTTTATCAAGTTTCAGCTGGTCCGTGAACCATCGCTGGGCGTCATGGGGGCGTGAGATTTTAATGGACTTTAGAGGAGCTACAACATCGGCAGCTGCCTTCAGCCAGAGCTCAAGAGTGGAGGCTTGGTGGGAGATGGATTCAAGAGCAGGAGGAATTGAGGCTGCCAAAAGAGAATGGAGAGTAGTCATATTGGCGTTTTTCCAGTTACGGGCCATGATGCCAACAGGGCGCGGAGGGCGGTGAAAACTGGGAAGGTCGACAGAGAGGGAGATAAGGTAATGGTCGGACCAGGTACAAGGGGTGATCAGTGGAGGCGAAAAGTCAAGATTGGCCACCCAGACCTGGTCAAGTATATGGCCCTTGCAATGAGTGGGAGTAGAGATCAACTGCTGATAGTTCAGGCTAGTAAGAGTTTCCGTAAACAATTCTGACAGTCAGCTTTCTTGGGGATCAGAGGGCCAATAATTAAAATCACCCAGAAAGAGAATTCTGGAGTGATTTATAAGAAGCTGGGAAAGGAGTTCCCCAACTGAGAGAGCAAAGGAAGGCATATAGGTAGGGGGTCTGTACATGAGGACACAGACAAGGGAGGTGGAGGATGAGCGAAGCTGAATAACAAGGGTTTGAGAGTGGGGGATAGGGGTGCAGTCTAGGATGGAAAAGACGTGTTCTTTGCGGATAATGGCTGCGACCCCACCGCCAACTTGCCCTCCGGGCCGATTTACATGCAGGATATAGTAGCCGTTGGGAAGAGCGGCTAGGATATCGGGTACAGAGTCTTCTGTCAGCCAAGTCTCCGACAGAAAGAGAATATCTGCGTTGGTGTCATCTAATAGGTGGAAGATCTCAAGTTGATGTTTCACCATGGAGCGCGTATTGAGGTAGAGGATCTTAAGGGTAGCAATGGCAGGTGTAGGAGGAGGGGAGTCAGCGGGAGCGGGGAAAGGGGCAGGGCCTTGCGAGGAAGGGAACGCCGTGCAAGGGAAGGTGGAGATACCGCAATCCTGAGCCCTCCTAATGGCCTCAGGGGGCAGCGGAACCGTGTGTTGTAGAGAACATAGGACCGCTGATGAATAGCGGAGCGTTGGAGCAGGGTGAGAGGCCGCAGGGCGCGACCGGCCGCGGACAGGCGCAGACGGGCAGGACTTTGGCTTGACTTCGGCGCGAATTCGGCGCTCCCGCTGCGCTCGTCCGCTGCGCTTCCGCCAATCCGCCATTTTATGTGGAGGGGGCGTTTAACCACTAGACCGCTGACCTGCACTGTATGAGGCAGGGCGGAAGTGGAGAAAGGAGGCGGGTGAATGGCGCTCTGCAGGCGACCCTCCGCGCAAACGGCACTCAGCCGGGGCGGACCGGGGTCTAGAGTGTGAGGAGGCAGGTAAGAACACTCGCTGAACGCGAAATAATGAAGCACCAAATAGTAAAATAATTACTGTCACATTTAAAAGCACACAGCGCTAAATGCGGAAAATGCGGAAAAACCGCTTTAAAAGCTATTAATCAGCTCAACAATATTCAATAAAAGGAGGCGAGTAGTCTGCACAGCCTGGGTCGCTGCGTCTGTCAATGGTGACCCGCAAGACTCAGGGATTTATGCCAAACGATCAACAACCACTAGACCGCCGACCTGCACTGTATGAGGCAGGGCGGAAGTGGAGAAAGGAGGCGGGTGAATGGCGCTCTGCAGGCGACCCTCCGCGCAAACGGCACTCAGCCGGGGCGGACCGGGGTCTAGAGCGTGAGGAGGCAGGTAAGAACACTCGCTGAACGCGAAATAATGAAGCACCAAATAGTAAAATAATTACTGTCACATTTAAAAGCACACAGCGCTAAATGCGGAAAATGCGGAAAAACCGCTTTAAAAGCTATTAATCAGCTCAACAATATTCAATAAAAGGAGGCGAGTAGTCTGCACAGCCTGGGTCGCTGCGTCTGTGTTATTTTATAAGCTACGTTAACTGTGTAAATCAAATTCTTTCTAAATACTTAAAAAAGTTGAAAGGGCTAAATGGCTTGAAACTAATTAAAAGATCACCTGTCTTAGCTTTTCTGTACTGGATCTGAGAAAATCCTTGCCTTTTGTGTGTGAAGATGAAAGCATGTAGATCAAGTGGCAGTATATGTGAAACTATTGCAATATGAAACTAGCAGCAGATAGCATTTAGCTGCTGCCATCATGCACTGCATCCATGGTCGAGGAGGGGTGTTTGTCACGTTAACAGCTGACAGTATTATGATATGATAACCTCGCCCCTCGCCCTCTTTTGCGGCATACTAGAGGCTGTGACATGCCTCTGTCATATAGCTAATTCTTTTCTATATACTGTGTTAGGTTAGCATGAGCTTATTGAATGTTTAAACGCCATTTTTCC
Source organism: Lissotriton vulgaris (assembly GCF_964263255.1). Lineage (NCBI taxonomy): Eukaryota > Metazoa > Chordata > Amphibia > Caudata > Salamandridae > Lissotriton > Lissotriton vulgaris. The sequence continues at coordinate 50,713 of NW_028244149.1, read as the reverse complement.
TTTTTGCTTCATTTTGCACACAACACATAATTGTTGTTTTAGCTTTCAACCCAGAAGAGCTTCGTGATTTACTTGAGAAATAATATGTTATTGCTCTGATATCAATTTTGCTCGGTGCACTGTCTGCACAGTGAGTGCTGAAGGCTCCAAGGATAACTCGACACAGTGTTGTTGTGAGGTCTGATCTTCGCACCTCCATAGACATAACACACATGCTGCTACCAAAATCTGGCTCTAGGTGGGTTTTATATTGTTGTGCTGAACACACACGTAACACACTTGATGGTGCTTCGCATGCAGAGAGCTGGTGGAAGTTGATGTGATCTTCTGCCACTGAGATTTTGAGGTATGGGCCCGCCCTGCTAAAACCCAAATGAGACCTTCATAGATATAAAATACTATGCTAAAGAGGGAGGGTGAGAATTAGGTGTTGTTAATTCCTATTCATTACAGCATCTTAGTATGCTGTCACCATTCGCCTTTTATGGACTAATAACTATGCTGATAACTTTGTTGCTTATAATATGTTTGCTTGTATTATATAAGATACTGCATTTGAGAACCCTGCATTAGTAAATTAATATTTCAAATATGCACGTGTCCTCATTTACTCCACGTTCTGGTTTGAAATGATTATATAGCGAAAGAGTGTTCATGTGTTCCACGATACCTGAGGTAATCTAAGTTCATGTTCTGGTTTGTCTAAACATTGGGAGTTTGTTATGACCAATGAGACACTGTAGCTAGCTCGTAAGGGGATTTTGGGTACTGAGGTGAGTTTTGTGCCATCCTAATTCACCGAGGTTACAGGTCTCCATGCACAGTTCTGTAGGAGAACGGAATTCCCGCTCCACCTCAGACTGGCGCTCCAGACAAATTTTGCCACAGTGAAGGTACAGCTTTACTGGTGCTGTTCATTCATCAAGTACTTGTTTGAGAGCCCACTGGGACAATTGGCACATCACCTTTAATGCCAAGTTGTACTTCAAATGAGATGGGGCAGCTTCCTGCCACATGCAGACTCGGGACACCCTGGAGGTCAGTCACACACTGAAGGTATGAAATAGGTCTGGGTGGCTGAGAACCTCAGTGCAGAGAGAAGGCTGGGATGATGGGTGAATTGGAAGGGGTGGGCAGGGGTTGTTTTTGATCTGGTGAAACTGGGCATAGTGATCTGGTTTATTTGCTTGATATGTGTGATATGGGTTGTGCCATGGTGGGTTAAGCAAGCTGAGCTATTACTGTGCTGTGCTCTTTATTTCTAAACAGCACTCATTAAGCAGCCCTGCTCATTGCTAATGTTTTTTGCTGTTATTTTCTATCTTAGTCAGAGAGTTTATGAATCGTTCTCAGGAAAATACTGATGTTTTCTTTTTAACTTGAGCCAAATATTTATTCAGCCTTGTGTACTCATGAATATCCATGCATATGTCCTTTGCATATTCGTGTTTCCCTTTATATTTTGTGCCTGAACATACATGTGGGATACAAGTTTGGGAAAGCAATATGGTTTTCGGCCCTTTATTAGGACGTAGAAATATCTTTTTACAAGCATTCAAAGGACTATTTTTCATTTTCAAAAACCTTTCAGACATCAAACTAAGTGATCCTCCATCAATCTACTTTCCATCAGGATATTTTTATTTAGTGAAGCCAGTGTGATGAAATGGGATGGCAGAAACATATTGCATATAATCACCAAGTGATTTTGTGTTGTGTATTTGAAACTTGTGACCAGTTCTGGCCTTTTAACTAAAACGGCTTAGCAATCTGGAACATGTAGTTGCCCGAGTAGTTGATTAACCGTTAAGCATACTAGGCTAAATCTTGGTGCATTAAATGTTCTGGTGTGTAGGAGGTCACCTGCTGGTTTGGTGCTCTTTCACAGCATGTGATCTCATTCATCTTCATTAGGCAAGCAAGATTTAAAATCTTTGTTGCACATTATACCTTTTGTACTGTCACTCTTCCCTCCTAGTCAGCATGTTCATGGTGTGCAGAGCGCACATGCACATGCAGGGCGTAATGCAGGCTCCAAGGGTCAGTGTGAGCCTACCCTTCAGGGAACCCCCCAACTTGTTTGAGATATAGGAGTCTCACGGCCCACCAACACCTTTGCAAGGGGCCACATCATGTTGTATTATATCACTGCCCACATGCAACACACTTCTTCAGTCTCTTGCAACATCCCATTCAACTTTTCCTGACAGTACCCAATCTAAAGTTAAACAGGCATAACATATTATGTACTCAAGCTTAAATTATTCATTTTGATGCCACTATTGTTTCCAGAACGGTCCACTTATGAAAGGGGAGTAGGTTACTAAACTTCCATATATGCTTAAGGAGCGCAGCTGTGTCAATGTTGTCTCTGGCAAATTATATAGCGTAATGCGGGAATTTTTGTGAAACCTATCTATCTATGCATTGACACTACTGCTTTGATCTATTCACATAAAGGTGTCACGTAAAATGTCGCACAAAGAATTTGCCATGTCACACGTAAACATACTGTAAATATGTAAATGTCACACAAAAGCAAATTGAAAACTTGGCAGCTATGGAAGGAATAGCTGATGAGCTCTTATTAAATGCACTGCTGGAAAGGGACCTCTGGGAAATATCTCAATCGATAATTAGGATTTTAAAATGCAGTGCCCAGCACACTGCAAAGCATTGTTGTAAATTGCCTGAACATGAGACAAAATAACATCTTGGTGTACTAATCTTGGAGATTGGAAACAACACATATGCAGAAAAGCACACGCTCTTCAGCAATGTTGCTCAGTTCCCTACCTCCTGCTTCAATTTTCATGCAGATGCTGAACTCTCTCCTTCCAGTTGTTGCTGAGAGTGTCATGCAGATGGATCTGGCAGTCTCCTGATAGAAGCCTGCTGCAGATGGTGATCACAGTCTTTTCTATCTTGTTTCCTACTGAAAATCTCAGTCAGATGATGCAGCTGCTAGCTTCTCTTGTCTCCGGTGGATGTGGTTTATTGTCCTATACTCTGCTGACAGTCTCAGCAGGTACTGCAGTGAGTCTCATGAAGATTCTGCTGACAGCCTCGCATGTCCAGCCAATTTGGCTCTGACCCTTTTACCCAGCTGGGAGTCTCGGCAGACACTGCTGTAAGTCTCGTGAAGACCCTGCAGACAGCTTCTTGCTGGCCCATAGACACTTGCTGTGTACTGAGACCGACACGCCTATGCAGAGTGCCCCTTAATGGAACTGTGAATGAACCCTGCTCTATGTGCGCAAACACCCTTGTGCAATTCCTTCCTCTCCTAGGTCCGGGCATATATCTCTTAGCACAGCTGTTCATGATGCAATGCCTGTAATTGAACTGACACTGCCCCAGCCTGCTGACCATTGAAAGGCACTGGCATAAAGTGACTGACGCTACCTCAGTCCAGCTGGTCATTATGGCACAAGTTGAACATGTGACTGACACTGTTGCACCCTGCTAACCTTTCAAACGATCAACCTGACAAGTGACAGACACTGACCCAGCCCTGCTGACCTTTCATATACACCAACCTGACAAGCCACTAAGCAACTGACACCACCCCAGTCCAGCTGGTACGCTGGGGAACCAGTCAGGCATGTGACTGACATATACTGTCACCCCCCTCCCACCCAGCCTTTTAGTCGATCAACCTGACAAGTGACTGACTCTGCCACAGTCATGCTGGCCGTTCAGAGACACTGGCTGACATTTGATTGTCTTTTCTCCAGCCCTACTAGCCTTCAGTTGTTCTAGCTTAGCATTTGACCTCATATTACAGCCCTATCTGCCTCAATGTACAGGTACCTACAAGAAACTGGGGCCTTTGGAATGGACATCCAGAACACTTCAGCTTGCCACAGTAAGTAAGTAATGCCACCCAGAAGCTCTTTATTGATGTCATAACTGTAGTTTCACAATTGCTTTATTAACCTTCTCACTTTCTCAAATTTGCTTGAAAATGAACTATTTTCCCACTCTTTTTAAAAAATGTTCTCGTGGGGAGAAGTCCCCCAAACTCCCCTTATCAAGGTCGCGCTCGCTCGCTGCGCTCGCTCACCACATGACATTCCTCCCACACTTTTGCGCCGCACCACTTTCCAATGTCACCAGCCGCCACTGGGTACTGATCCCATAAGATTTGAAGACCGTAATCAAGTGTTTTAGATACAGATTGAACAAAATAGGGCTAATTGCCGAACCCTGCGGCAGACAGGTCGAGCAGGATCAGGGCAACTGCCTGTCCCCTGTCTGCACGCCTTTGAAGCTCGTCCATAGCAGTCACCAAGGCCGTCTTGGTCCCATGGGCCGGCCAAAATTCAAATTGCACCTCCTCCAGCAACTGATGCCGCTCCAGATGTTTAGAAAGGAATACACTAACCATGCGCTCAACAATTTTGGCAGGAAAAGTTAGTAGGGAAATAGGCCTGTAATTTTTTTCACATTCAGGATCCAAAGATGGTTTTTTCAGCAGCGGGGATACCAGGGCCTGCTTCTAGTGGGAGGGGACTATACCACTGGCAAAAGACTGGTTACAAATCAGGCGAAGAATAGGGAATAATTCCTCCTCATATTCTTTACAGATCTTATGAGGGACAGGGTCCATAGGAGAGCCGGAGGAAATTCCCCATGCCAGCCTGCTAAAATCCTCCTCCATTGGAAGCGGAAATTCCGATAGTTGATCCACAAGCTGCCAAATGGGGCCATTGTCTCCACCCTCCGAGGCCCGATCCCGTAGAACAAGGGAGCTGCTGGACTTAGCGGACCCCTCAAGATCATTGATGATCAGTTCAATTTTCTCTCTGAGGAACTTAGCCAAGTTCTCACAGAGTTCCTGCGAGGGGGGTTTTGAGTTCTTAGAGCAGTCAGGATTAGTGAGGCTGTTTAGTATGTTGAAGATGCTCCTAGAGCTGTTAGCAGCGCTACAGATCGCGGAACAGAAATAATCAGCTTTGGATTTCCGCGTCAAGGTCTTATATTACAGGATTTTGAGCTTCCAAAGCATCCTGTCTGTCTCTTTATAACCACGCCTCCATCTTCTCTCCGCCTGTTTGCAGGCTAATTTAAAATTTTTCAAGGTGTCATTGAACCAAGGGGCCGAACTCTACTCTTGCATCTATGTTTCTTGAGGGGACGTAGGACTCCACAGCCGAGGTAATCTTAAGACACATCGAGGCATAGTTCTCATCGACTTGGCCCCCATGGACACCCAGTATGCAAGGGGAATTAGTTACCCCTCTGCAAACGCTCCAGAGGGCTGCGTTGCAGAGAGGTGTAAAAAGGGGCATGGCCTCATTACACCTCTCTGCAATGCATCCCCCTGGCGCACACTGGAGGTTTCTGGTGGGCTAGTTGGCCCCCATGGACCCCCAGTATGCAAGGGAAATTAGTTCCACCTCTGCAAACGCGCCCAGGGGCTGCGTTGCAGAGAGGTGTAAAAACGGGCGTGGTCTCATTACATCTCTCTGCAACGCAGCCTTATTTCGCAAACTGGAGGTTCCAGGTGGGCTAGTTGGCCTCCAGGGACCCCTAGTATGCAAGGGGACTTAATTCCCCAACTTAGAACACTCTATAGGGAGCGTTTGCACAGTGGTGAAGGTAGGGGGCGGGGCTTGAGGTGATGTGAGTGCAAACATGCCCTGAGGCGCGTTTTAAGTTGGTGAATTAATTCTGGTTCAATCCAGAGGTCACCTAGGGGACAACTATTCCAACAGGTATCTCCAACAGGTATCCCCAGAGCAGTGTTGCAGAGTGTTGTTATAAGGGGGCGTGCACTTCTCTCTGTGCAACACAGCAGCCTGGCGCATACTGGAGGTACCTGGTGGGCTAGTTGGCTCACAGGGGACATCAGGATTGAAGAGGAATTAATTCCCCAATCTAGCTCACTACTATTCCTGAAAAGTAAATTTAACTGTACATACCAGTAACTTGAATTTCCTTCCATAGGATATCATTGCCTGATATATAAAATAGATATTAATTAAAAAAAATATTAAATAAAAACAAAATATTACAATTTCAATATTTTTAAAAAGAAAAATCAATTTATATTAAAAATATGTAATGAAATGTAAAAAATAAATATCTAAAAATAAATAATTTAAAATAATGTAGTAAATCAGTATAAAAAAGATAACAATTAATACATTTAAAAATTATCATTTACAAAACCTTTGAAATTCACTGAAAAAACCATAGGTTTCAGCCATGTTATAGTTAGGAATTAGCATTTAAAAAACCTTAGAAATTCACTAAATTTGTGATGTCATAAGTGTTGTCATTTGAGATGTCATCAGTGATGTCATGAGTGATGTCACTGACCATGTCATGAGTGATGTAATATGTGATGTCATCAGCAGTACATTGCGGGCGCACGAGTTATAGTTAGCTGAACTAACAACAACGTTTGAATTTCAATGGTTTTGTGTGAGTGAAATGTCCAGCTAACTATAACATGTGTGAAACATTGTTTTTTAGTGAATTTCTAAGGTTTTTTAAATGCTAATTCCTAACTATAACGTGGCAGAAACCTACGGTTTTTTCAGCACAGCCATTCATCGTTTGTACTCCAAACCGTGTTTTGCAGTCAACCGGCGGTCATCGGAGCAGCACTTGGCAAGAGGGGAGAGGCGGCGAGGAAGCGGCTGCGGTAAACAGCGGCTTGCAGTACTCTACAGTCCCCCTTTACCCCCATTGCTTCATCCTGTGGTCTCCACAGCTGAGACAGGCGGCCCGTCTCTCCGGTCTGTTTTCCGGTCTGTTCCTCCGTTCTGCCCTTCCGCTCTGCGGCCAGCCAGCAGTGGAGTCGGAGTTGAGCAGCAGAGCCGAGCACAGATCACGAGCTCTCAGTCCGGCTCGGCAGCAGAGGCAGAGGAGTTGAGAGTGGTCCCAAGCAGTGTCAAGCGCGGAGTCGAGCGTGGAGTTGAGCGGAGTTGAGCGAAGAAACCTGGGTAAGCCGCCTCTCTGCTCCTCTGCTCCCCGCTACAATGCTCCTCCGTTAACACTGTTCAACCGCAGCTAACCATCCATCACTATCCACTACTAACTCTACCATTGAGGGGAGGAGAGCTGGAGAGTCGTGCAGAGAAAGCAAGGACAGAAAGCTGAAGAAGCGCATGCCGTGAGGCGCTGGGGGAAGATTTGCCCCTTCTGTCCTTCCATCCGCTAGGGAAGTTCGAAATTGAAAATTGGTGAAGTCGGCCGAGACTGGGGTGCCCCCCCCCAAAAAAAGACCGCAAAAGATCCACAAAAGGTGGTGAAAAGGGGGGTGGTCATCAACAGGGACCAGTCCAAGGGGCCGGGGAGCACAGTCCTCCCCCGGGACATCTACCCGCCAACCCCGCCCTGCCCTACCTCTCATCTCGCAGGAGGGGAAAATCTTCAGCCAGGAACATCAGCCTTATCATATATAATCAATTAGACCAGTGAAATCTGAACAAACCGAACAATTTGAACAGCAGCTAACAGAACAACCCAGTCAAAAACCTACAACCACACAGGAACAAAAAGTAACGATTATCTGCCATTAACCATAACTATCACAATAATTATCACTAAATTAGGAAAACAGGAGAACCAATAAATCAAATAAATCAAATAACTAAGTTACAACCAAAGAAAACTTGTGTTAAAACACAGTAGATCAAAAACAACGCAAGCATCTTAAGGCAACTCAAGGCAATTTACCATTTAGGAGGTGTGCAAACTGGCGATACAAAGAGTTTATGGCAGACAGAGGTCTTTCAACAAGACATCGCAAAAGCATAAACGCAAATCTAGCACAATTAAGTAATCACAATCCTTCCTGGCTGCGACTCAGAAGACCCAAAGACCCAAAAGACCCAAAAGACCCACAACAACAGTGCCAAGCACGTTATGAGGTCAGGTAAAATCAGGAAAGCAACAGTCGGTGTCCCGGCCAAACGGCGCAGGGCCAACAAGCATAAGCTTAAAAACGATACAGACACCTCGCTGACTGAACAAGAAGAGCCCCTACTACTAGCCTTGATGCCAGGAAGGACTGAAAGTATTGGCTTCGATACCAAAAAAACAGAAAGAATGAGCTCTCAACCAAAAATTGACTCTATCTTTTCTTTTTTAAAAGAATCGACCTCTTGCCTAAGCACCCTATATAGCAATCTTAAGGGACTGCCCTCGCCAATGGAACCTGAAGGGTGAGCGCAAAGCACTTACATAGAAGGCGCGGAAGACAAGAAATGTGGAAAAATGTCGAATTTGCACACACCCAAGGAATGCAGCGTACAAACAGAAAGTCTAAACAATGGCGACAGCAAGGTGGACAACGACATGAACACATACATTAGCAACAAAAACGGTCACTTCCTTGAGCCAAATATTGTAATACAGACAATCACGCAGCTTCAAGCCAAAGCAACAGGGGCCGAGAACAGCAGCAATGAGTCCAATATCGAGAGTAAAATAGATCCACCAGGAACTAGTGAGTCAAAAACTCCAATTCAGCGAGATATGGAGCCTCCAAAGGAGCTGGAACAAATAAATAAAATAGAACCCAACTCAAGAGGCAACACTAGCACCGCGAAGGTGGCTCGGGCCACAGATCGGGTCCGGGATATTATCCTGGGGATTCAGTTAGACCAAAAACATGCCCACATGGGGTGGGACAGAGAGTCAGAAAATACGCCGGAAAGAGAGCTAACTGAAGCAATCAAAGTCACAGAAAAAATCGGAACACCTGACGTAGCCCACGTGGGGTGGGGTAGTGAGTCAAAAAACACAGGAAAGGGAGTAAATAGAAGCAATTGAACTCACAGAAAAAAACTGAATATCCGACACAATCCAGGCACATAATCAACCAGATACCTCTAACATTGAAGAGAACTCCCAGCTAACAACAGAAGAGTGGGAGAGGTTGGTAGCATCATATTCACCAGCTATCATACAAGCCGACGGCATCACATTAGAGAGCAAACAAGACTCTGAGATGGTTCCACCAACTGAAGACCACCCAAAAAGCGCTGAAGTCCTATGGTCATCTTTGCTAAACACACTTCAATTATTAATAAAGTAGTACCACTCGGAAAAAACTGACATCCAACTATCCCTCTTAAACTTCTTGGCCATACATGTAGCCAAAATTGGCAGATATGAATGGTATGATAAAGAGGGTGCAAGAGGAAACCAAAGTAGAGCAGCCGAGTTGCGCATGCTATTCAATAGTGGATAAACTTACTACAGTCCCTCAACTCCTGAGAGGCTTCTTGGCGGATCTAAAACAGACAAAGCAAAATACAACCATAATCAACACAGACATTGGAAAGAGGGCCTAAACCAATACCTCGGACACCCTAGAGAACAGTCAGTTATTGCAAATCCACAGAACACATTAACTGCGCCTAATAGCCAAAGAGGAAAACTCGAGCCAAACAGCACAATTGGCCCGTAAGTCAATAAACCGGTTAATGGCACCTACGTGGGGGTCACAGGGAAATCCTTAAGGCAGCTCCCCGCCAATCAAAGGTTTGAAGCCCCGGTGCAAACAAACCTACACCCCGGACATACGCAAGGGCTAGAATTAGACACTGCAACAAGTCCCCCAAATGAAACCATCGGGAAATCAAGCAAGGAAGAATTCAGGGCAGAAAACAAAAGACCTTGAAAACAAAAAAGGAAAGGAAGAAAAAAGATGGACAATATAAAAACATTCTTCAAAAGGACAATTACGTCCCCAGAAGAAGAAGCAGCAGACGAAACAGAAAGCCTGCTTACGACTATAAAAATATCGCCGGCTAAGAAGATGGTAAAGTCGACACAAAGGGAGAATCCCACCCATTCAATATCAAGGGGGGATTATCGGCAGACGAAAGTAAGGGACATAAATTGTCTAGGGAATAAAAGAGACGACACTCAGCTCTTCCTCTACCTCCACAAATTTGATATAATAGCCCTACAGGAGACTTGGCTAGACCAACTACATCAAATCCAGGGCTTCAACTCATATCATCTCCCAGAGACAAGAAATGCCAAATAAGGCCATCTAAAAGACGGCCTAACAATATACACTGCCATAAAGAGCTTCAATGAATCTAAGTATACTTAGCGTTTAAAGCCATTCATAACCAGGGCTCTAGATTTCTGCAAACCCAGCTCTCTACCTACTGTCCATCTAGACCACTGAGATCGATGTCACTGCACCAACTAGTGGTACCACGCACCAGGACGGTCACATGGGGAGACAGGCGTTTCACGGTATCTGCGGCCAGACTCTGGAACTCCCTCCCTCTGACAATGTGAGCAGCCCCATCGCTCCTTCAATTCCGGAAACTGGTGAAGACTTGGTTGTTTAACCAGTAATGGGTTCTATGTCTAGACGCTGCCCCCTCAGAAATCCTGTTTTGTATTCATAGCGCCAAGACGCCCATGGGCAAACGTATGCGCTCTACAAATTGCATTAATAAATAAATAAATAAATGTGAAACAGACTGGTAACAATTGTACACTCACAATAGAACTGGAAGTGAGGGGAAAAGATCTAAAACAAAAACTAAGACTGACGAATGTATACTTACATCCCCGGGAAAAAAAAACGGAATGAACTTCTTGATGAAAGAAATGGCAAAAGCAGAAACTCCCAACCTAGTAGTAACAGGGATTTCAATATGTTACTGGGAGGGCCTCAAACAAGGGACACATCGCTGGAAGATCAATTCCTGGCATGGGACATATCACAACAAGCAACAAGCAAATGGGACAAACAAAATCGTCTGGCAAGGGCCAGCGTAAAGGAACTAGAACATCTCAATCTGGCAGCCTTAAATGGTCGCTTCATAAATTACAGCCACCCGTCAGCCACTTTCCACAATTCAATCGCTAGCTCTACCTTAGACTTCACATTAGCATCTCTCCAACTCTTTGGGAAAGTCACGGACCTCCGAATAGGCACAATGTCAGCCAGCGACCATCAGCCTGAAGAATTTGGCCTCAACTTTCAGGGCGCCGTGCAATCCACGCCGGCGACAAACCTTGGATGCACACTGTCGGTGGCACAGGAAAGATTAAATGCAACACACCAAACTTGAAATGCTTCACAATAGACCCAAAAAGTCGGTGTGAAAAGAGCATCACAAACTAGCCCGATTATCTAAGCGCCTGGGAGCAAATCATGAGCAGTCTAGGACAGGCACATACAAGGAAAGATAAGATACACACAAAGCTGGCCCATCAAAGCTGCAAAAGTAAAAAAAAGCGAACTGAATTAGCTGGCAGCTGCAACAAGGCCTTAATCCACAACATCAAGATAAAGCTCCTCAAAAGAAAAATTAACAAATGACTGCGGAAATTACACCGCGACGGACCGGATATCGCGATTCAAAAGGAATTGAAAAACTTAAAACAGAATAAAAAGAGAATAATTTAGAATGGAAAAAGGGAAGCAGAGGATGCTCTATAGGCAAAACTTCTTCATGACACCAAAGGAACCAATACAAGCGGAAGATTCTGGAAGACAGTCAATACACTCCAGAATTCTATTAGTTCTACCATTGATTCTTACCTAACCGTGGAAACCTGGACCAACTACCTTCAGGCACACTTCAACACAGCGCTAAAGTTTGTAACAACTAGCCAACCGGATAAGGATAGAAAAATTCGACCTTGTACACCACAATTGGTCATTACTCCATCGACCCAACCGAAAAACAAATTATAAGCAGGATCGCGAAGGGGAAGGTGGAGGGGGCGCCAGGTCCCAACGGGATCCCCCCAATACTGTACAAACAGAATCGGGAATACTGGGCAGCAGCCTTACTGCCACTCTTCAAACAGATAACAGACACCGCAAATATCCCAGCATCATGGAAAGGCTCAATAATAGCGCCAATAAATAAGAAGGGCAACGTAAAGGACCCTAAAAATTACAGATTAGTAGCCTTAATCGACAACGAGGCCAAATACTATGCTGGCCTTCTTTTAGAGGAGCTCTTGGAATGGTCAGAAGAAAATGCAGTAATCCCCATCACCCAGACAGGATTCCATAAACAAATGGCCACAACATCAAATATTTTGGCTCTCTCGCTCCTCATTGATGCCACAAAGACAGCCAATCTGCCCCTGTGTGTATGGTTTATAGATTTTACCTCAGCATTTTACACTATCAACAGAAACCTATTATGGTCAAAGCTGGAAGAAAGGAATATCCCAACTTGGCTACTCACACAGCTGATTTTACTACATACGGACACATGGGTCCAAGTCAAGCTAGGATCAGGAGATCTCCTGTCAAGAAAAATAAAGACCACAAAAGGCTTAAAGCAAGGTTGTGTGCTAGCGCCAACATTATTCAACATCTTTATGTCTGACCTTGCACAACAGCTGGATGAAAGCAACTCTCATGCTCCAAGCATAGGTGGCTTTACTCTCTCTAATCTAATGTATGCTGATGATATTGTGCTAATTAGCAGAACACTGATAGGGCTACAACATCTACTCAGCACTACTTTTAATTATTCAACAGGGAACATCTTAAGCATTAACCTCTCAAAAACAAAAATAATTAGGATTAATGCTAAAACATCATCAGCAGGGTTACGCTGGCACATGAGAGGGTTCACACTGGAAACAGTGGAGGAGTACAAGTATCTGGGCGTAATTGTGGACAGAAAGGGCTCATTCCACCAGCAAAAGGAAGCAATAAAATGGAGGGGAACCAGCATAGCGATTGCACTAAGGAGCCTCAAAACGAAACCAGTCAGCCGAAGCTTTACCCCCCTGCTTCAAGTGCTTCAGGCAAAATTAACACCGGCCATAACTTATGGAAGCAAATGCCTCCGAGGGAGGGACGCTCAGCTATTGAACAGCACAATAGCAAAGGCCATGAGAATGATATTCCGCCTGCCCAACTACACCTCGCAGGCACAAATAAGGCTGGAATTCGGCCTGAGAAACCAAATGATGGAGCGAAAGGATGCCTATGTCAAAAGGTGGCACAAGATCCAGAGAGGAGAAGCCGCAAGTCTAAATCACTATCTATGGAAAGAGATAGAAAGTAAGAGCAACGGCGCAGCCACTAAGTATCTTAAGCACTCAATAAACTCCTTGTGCCTACAAGAAGCCTGGAAGACCAGCGGGTCTCACAACATCTTCAAACAGCTAGTCAACAAATCAGTAAGATCTATCTCGTTAATAGAGGATAAAGCAAGCCTAGCTAACCGGGCCCATGGCTGTAGTCATTCAAAGCTATACAAGCAGTCTCTGCCAAAGCTATTTAGGAGTCGGGTTCACTAGGCGCACAAAGGAGAAGTTCTTACGCTTATGTCTGGGCCTACTTCCAGCACAAAATCATCTCCCCCCCCCCATGGAAAAATGGAAAAGGCCCCAGGCATCAATCAATTGCTGAATATGTGGGAACGCAAAAAAAGAAATCCTGCACCTAATATGTACCTGCAAATGTCTGGACACAGAGCGCAGATCGCTCCTAAAACTGCACCTCAATCGGCTGGGCATAAGAACATGCCGGCAAGCGGTCAAGGCTTGCTTTGATGGAATAAACATTCAATTAGCAAGCAATGTTGTCAAATTCTTGGAGAAAGCAGAAAAGAAACATGAATGACAGAGGGCAGACACTGGATGATGCTGACCTAAGAAGCAAAATCTAAGGGGCAAAGAACAGCGAATCAACCATCTAATATGGGCAAAGAACAGACTCCCGAATGCAAGTTAGCACACAATAAAACAGTGGGGGATCGCCATGAACTAATAGACTCCGGTGAATATCAAGTTTCTTTTATGTTACAAGCACACTCTCTAGTGGGGTCTAATCCCAGGTGCAAGTCTTTCGACACATCCAGCTCAGGCAAAATAAGTGACTTATATCTTTTATAATAATTGTATTTAATTAATGTATTTTATGCCAATATTTGCAATGGTTTTAATTAACTGAGCAATAAAGATTTACTTACTTACTTACTATTGTTTTATTCAGTGAATATATAAATATACGGTAGCATTGAAACAGCAACAGAGTACATTAAGGTACTAAACAACAATAGCCTCAACTTACACTTCTCGGGCTCGATTAGTCCGGTGGCAGCGGAGTATCTAGACCTGAAGGTGTTTGTTGAGGGAGAAAATCTACACACGAGTCTATTTAGAAAGGAGACTGCTGGCAATTCTACACTCTTTGCCAGCAGCAGCCATCCACCACAACTCATCAACAACATTCCCTACGGAGAGCTCTTGAGACTCTGAAGGAACTGTTCTAGAGACTCGGACTTCGAGGCGGCTGCCTTGGAATGTATTTCCTGCTTTAAGATCAGGGGATTTGGCAAAGATCTACTGCATAGAACGCTTAAAAGAGTTAGAAAGATCCCAAGAGGTACTTTGTTCACTGCCAAACCTATGATGGCTGGCCGTGAGAAGGACACAACCACTAATAAAAGTAAATTTAGAATTATCACCCCCTACTCCGCCGGGGCTAATGATTTGAGAAGAATGTTAAAAAAAACTGGCACATTCTACAAACCGATACTGTACTCAAAGAGGATCTACCTCCTAATCCACTGCTAACATTTAGTAAAGCCAGGTCGGTGGGAGATATGCTCGTTACTAGCCACCTAGAAAAATCCCTGCCCAGAACCAACACCTTAAGGGACCAAAAAGGGTTTTACCCTTGCGGTAGGTGCAAAGCGTGTGTGGGCAGTAAGAGGGTTTCTCTCGTACACAATACCTGATACAGGAAAGAACATGCATATCAAAAAATTCATCACCTGCAGTACGCAATATGCGGTTTACTGTTTGCACTGCCCATGTGGCCTTCGCTACATCGGCAGTACAATCAAAGAGTTAAAACTAAGGATATTGGAACACCTCAGGGCCATCGACAAAGCTGACCCTAGTTACCCAGTGGCCCGCCACTTTGCTGAAGCACATGGACGGGACCGCCAACAACTACAATACTTTGGCCTTGACACCGTACCTCCGAATGTAAGGGGCGGAGACCGCCTGAGACGGCTTCATAGATTAGAATCTAGATTTATCATAGATCTTTCTACGAAACATCTAAGGGGCCTGAACAGCGGGGAGGAGATGGCATTCCATCTGGGTAAATAAAGATCATATCACTAGGGTAGTACAGTATCAATTTAGCCCACGTTGATTACATGAATATACTTATTTACTTTTCTGTAGGGAATGGTGATCATGAAGTCTGCAAATGATTCTTTAGATGTGTAATGTGACTTGAGTTATATACATTTCTTTTCCAATGAATTGATGAAATTGACCTGTGTACCGATACAAGTATCTTACCTTGCTGTATTTGCTTTATGAGCAATACATTGGAAAATGTGGTATACGAGCCAGAATGATTTCTGCGGTGTCATTTGGTTGCTGCTAATTGTCACTTTCAAAGTATCACTAATACTGTCTTGAAAGTATTTTGTACATAGAATCAAATATGCAAGGGAATATAAAAATGAATTTTTGAAGTAATTTTGATTTATTACCCAGATATGCACTTTTGATGGACCAATCTTGAGACATGGTTGTACAGTCCGGTACGAATATGATATGTATGGTTGTATGTATTTGCACACAGATGGATTATCACAATGATGAACTGTGATAGAGGACCTTAGCCGATCCACGGCTTGATTTTTCTGTCCTGTTTATGTCTTAAACATTTTAGATGCCATTTATACCCACTGCTTGTACGGATTTGCCCATCAATGGGCTTAATTGTACACCCTGTTAATACCTTATGGGTGCATTTGTACCATTCTAGGATGGCACCCAGAGTGACCACAGTGGGGTTGTCCTCTGTCTGTTTTTATGATTAGAAAAATGCTTTATTAAATCATTGTGATGTGTGCACTGATGTTATCCACACTGACGAAGGCAGCACGCCGAAACGCGTCTGTGTAGAGCGCCTGCAGAATAAAATCTTGCATGGTTGAAAGGACTCCTCGAGTGCTGTTGTTTTCTTCTCATGTGAAGAGAAATTGGAGCGTTTTATATATATATATATATATATATATATATTAACTACTGGCGGTCGCCAGTAGGTAGTTATAGTTACGACCTGGTTTCCATAGGAAATCCGCAACATTCTATTGGGAATAACGTTGGCACCGGTTAATGTATGTACGCGATTTTCTCAAAGAAGATGGCCCGTTACGCTCCGCTCCCTCTCTGAAATTTTCGGGGGGATTCGTCAAGCGGGGGCCGAGAAAAAAGGGGGGTCCCAAAACATGTTTCCCCAATGCAATTTTCCATAGGACGATTAGACACGGCTACAGCCCGAACCGCTGAACAGAATTACACCAAACTTGGCAAAATTGTAGGGTCTGGTATGCAGTACGCCCTTTTGGTAAAATGGTGTAAATCCCTCCAGTAGTTTTTGAGAAAATCGAATTAGAAAAATATATATATCTATAGGCGGGGCACCGTGCGAGCACCCTGGCGTGCGCGAGCATGCCCCTTATTGACTGGCAGTCATCTGTCAACATTCCAAACTGTCCAAACCAGGAAGTGTTGGCCACCATCTTGTTTCTCAGGAGAACTGAGGCACAAGAGAGCCCAAAACAAGAGTGGAAAACACGAAAAGGGGGCAGGTTAGAGACCCCCTAGCCCTTCTCATGGGGTCCCAGAAGGACCCCCAAGGGCAATTAAAAAAAAAAAAAAAATTTAAATCGCGGGGTGTGCGCACGGTGCGCGGACGGCGGCCAAAAAAGACAAAAAAATACAGTATGTCATTTTGATGCTGCAACGATGCGGACCTGATGGAACAAAATTGACAACTTTAATAAAAAATGTTGTGGCTTCTCAATTATCAATTTCAGGAAGAACTTTGGTAACTGCAGCAATTATTTTCCATGATGGTCCTTCTAGAACATCAGGACATTACACAGCTTTTTTAAAATGTCAAAAAGGCTGGACTAATTGTAATGATACTCAATTGACTTTTAAACAACGTTTGCCTTTTGACTTACGAAATTCTTACCTAGTGTTTTTGCAACCCAAATTTTAGGGAAAATAATTGGCCTAGGAAGATTAGTGCTGTTAATAAAAGTTAGTCTGATGTTAAGAAATACTTTGTGAGTGAGGGTGATCAAGATAAAAAAAACTTGTATTTGTCATAGAGGTAGTGTAAGTGTATCACATAGTGAATGACATCAGCATTACAGGAAATGCTGATCATGATAAAGATAAAGATAAAGGATGAGCAGAGTGTCATCAGCATACCAACTGATGTTGAGATTCTGATAGCTTACTGGTTGTTTAAGGTTCTATGTACATGATAAATAGCATCGAGTGGAGATATAACTATTGCTAGATGATAAAAAATATATTTGAGCTTTTGATTCAGAAGGTTGGGAAATAGAAGTTTAAGAGTACTATTAAGTAATTTCCAAACAAAGGACTTTCTATATACCATTTGGCCATATGGAACAGTATGTCAATCAAAAAAGAGTATTTCGGGTAAATATTGTTAATATATGTTTGTACATAACTTTACTTTGAGAGTATAAAAAAGAAGTAAGAATGTTTTATTAGTTTGTGATTGTTGTTATTTCTGTAAGAAATTGCTGTTTGGAAGAAAACATTTAAGATATGTTTTTTTCTAATTTTTACCTTATTTATTGAAACGTTGTATGGGTTTTTTAAACACAATCTTTTTGATTGTGTTTTTTTTTCCGCTGTCATATGATGAGTAGTATTGAACTTACTGTTTTTAGTGAAACTCAATATATTCTGAGAACAGCAAAATAAAACATATAACATATTGTACAAGTTATTTTGTATTGTGAAATATATATTATAACTCAATTATTTATTCTCTTCCACAGATATTACATTTATAAGGTAAGTACGACAATCAAAAAATACTTTTTCATCATTTTCTTACCTTTCTTTCTGTCTATCCTTTCTTCAGTTTCTCTCTTACTCCTTTACCTTTCCTCATCTTACTCTTCTTCCCTCATTTTACTTACTCACCTTCATTCACATTTACACTCCTTCTTTCACCATCAGTACTCTTCCTTCACCCTCATTCATCTTGTCCAACTCGCTCATTCCCCTGTCTGTCCCTGACTTGTGTTTTTATCTTCCTCCATCACTATCCTTTCTTGCTGTATCGATCAGTCTGTTTTCACTGTCCCCTTACTCTATTTCCTTCACTTCATCCTTGAGTGACCTTCACTCACTTCACTTGTTTCACTTCATCACTCCCTTTCGTTCACTCCCCTTTCTTCCATCTATCTGTAAGTCTTTTCTTCTGTGTCAGTCACTATAACAGATTTAGTTCCTCACAGTCCGTCACTCTTCCTCTGTTTCTCTCTTTTACTGCCTTCTTCTCTCTCCACCAGTCTTCCTTTTCTTTACTCTCTCTTTCCATAAATCCCTCTGTCTCTCACTTATTTGTTTTTCCTTTCTCAATATGCTTCTTTTTTCATCACTCCCCTTCCCTCACCTTTATATTCCTTCCCTCACTGTCACTCCCCTTCATTCAATCTGAGTCCTGTCCCTCCACTTCATGTTCTCTTCTCTCTGCATCACTCTGATTCTATTTCTGCTGCTCCCATTCCCTCACTCTCTCTCATACTCTTTCGCTCACTCCATCCGTCAATCGTCTTCTCTTATTCCCCGTACCTCATTATTTTTTGATAACTCTCATTCCTTTAATCTCTTACTCCTTTCACTCCATTTTTCTCTTACTCTCTTCCTCTGCAGGAGCCTCGATGTAAATGTACGTGCCTCCTGGGGCACACAGATGGCGGAAAACTTTGGCACTCTCCCTCTCTTTCTCTCTATTTCTCTCTCTCTCTCACTGTTTATCCCTCATTCTTCTTCTCTTTCCCTTTCTGTTTCTTTCACTCCTACTATATCCCTTAGTTTCCTTTCCTGACTCTTAATCTCGTTCCTTCTCTCTTGTATTGTGAAATAGATATTGTATATATTATAATTCATTTTTTTTCATTCACAGATATTATATTTATTAAAAATATTTAATTAACGTATTTTATAACAAATAAAAAATACTTTCTCATCACTGTCTAACTTTTCATTATTTATAAGGTAAACATGAGAAGCAAAAAACAGTTTCTTATCACTCTCTTATTGTGACAGAATAACTGCCTCACTCTTTCTCAGTCCCTTTGCTCTCCCTCTCTCTCTCTCTCTCCCTTACCTTATCTTCTTTCCTTTCTCTTTCTACCACTCCTCCTCTCTCCCTCATTCACTTTCCCTCTCTTTAAATTTTTTTTCTTCTCCCTTATTCCCCTTCCCTCACCCTTTTATCCATTTCTTAACTGTCACTAACCCTTCACTCGCCGTCACTCCCCTTCCCCCACTCCACTTCCTCGTGTCTGTTTCTCACACCCGTTCCCTTTTGCGCTCACTTTCACTTACTCCCCTTTGCTTTCTGTTGCAAACAGGTGCAGGATTTTTACGTAGTATAAGTGCAAAGGTGACTGAATTAAATATTATAAATTTCACTTATTCACTTTTAGGAGGCGTTCCTGCACCAGAACATTACCCACGTATACAGGAAAGACTCCTTTTGGTGCATAGTTTTACAATATGATGCACCTTGCAAGTACATCAGATTTTAAAAACCATACTTTATGGTGCATCTTTTGTTCCACAGCTGCATCACAAATGTGATGCATCGGTTGTGTAAAAGACACACAAAGGGATTATAAAACTACCCTTAATACATATAAATTCATTCACGCACTTTCACTAATAGTGCAAATTGAAGCATAGAGTTGTTTCATATTTATATACATATGTTGCATTTCAGTGCTTTGGAAGTACTACAGTATACTATAGGTAAACACCCTATAGATTTATGCTGTACCACATCCTTATAGTTTTGCACTTTGATATTCATTCATTCATTTATGAACTAGAAGTAAAAAAATTATTGGGAGCAGTTGTGCCTCCTATTCTTCTCAAGAATAACTTCTATGGACTGTTGCCCATAAGCAATTAATTTGTTGCAATGAATGCAACGAATCATTAGATTCCTAAATTCAGGCTGGATGTTTGGAATCATGGTAGATGGAAGTGGTGGTAGTCGTGCTGATGAAGTGCTTGGAGTAGAGCCCTGCTCCTTCTCCGATCTTCGCATTACAGCTCTCGCCCAATTGTTGGGGTGGATGTTCTTCACATGGCGTTCCATGATGAAAGTGCCAAGTGTTGGCATTACCCCTAGATAATACTGCGTCACATACCTTACATATGACAAGTAGAGCGTTCACTTTTTTTAAACCTTCAGGGAAGGTAAAACATTTCCATACAATGGATTCCTTTTTTTTTGGTAGGTCGTGGCTGTTCTTCTACAAATTCTTGAGATGAAGAATGATCAGATTCCTGTGGAGGTTCAGCCATTTGAAGTTGTTTCTTTAAAGCCCAGGAGCTGAAGAAAAAAAGATGGTTCTTTGTGAACGTCAAAGAAGAATGATAAACATGGGAGGGGTCTTTCAATAATTGGGGTAGGAAGTATTATAAACCAATAGAATCTCTTGTTATAAGGTCACATGGTTGGACGTAATCTTACGGTGCGCTTACGGAGCATTTAGGGAGCGCTTACGTACTCTTACGATGCACTTACGGAATGCTTACGTAGGACGCACCCTCGCGAGATTCATAATTGCTTTAAAAAGTAATATACTGTTCTTAAAATTTTTAAAAAACAATTTTCTTCATTATAGCAGATATTGTCTACCTTTAAAAATTACTTTAAATACGTAGATATTACGTTTTTGAAATTAAAAAAACTTTCGGGGGTGAGCGCACGTAGGTTTTACGGTGCGTGCACGGCGCTCTCACGGTGTGACGTACCCTCGCGAGATTCGTAATTGCTTTAAAAAGTAATATACTGTTCTAAAAAGTTTTCAAAAAACATTTTCTTCATTATACCAGATATTGTCTACCTTTAAAAATTACTTTAAATACGTAGAAAATACGTTTTTGAAATTAAAAAAATTTCGGGGGTGAGCGCACGGAGATTTCATGGTGTGCTTACGGTGCGCGGACCTTGTGATCATAACAACAAAAAAAAAAGAAAAGTTTGCAAATAAAAAAAATTGGAAAAAATTGTTTTTGTACTTAGTTTCATAATTATTTTACTATAAAATGTGAAATATAAATAAGGGAAAATAATATGTAAATATTTATTATAAAAAAGAAAAATTTGTATAAAAAAGAAATTTAATAATTAGTACATTTAAAAATTATCTTTTACAAAACGTTTGAAATTCACTTAAAAAAACATAGGTTTTAAATATATTATAGTGAGGAATTAGCATTTAAAAAAACGTACAAATTCACTAAAAAAACATAGGTTTCACACATGTTATAGTTAGGAATTAGCATTTAAAAAACCTTGCAAATTCACTGAAAAAACCATAGGTTTTACACATGTTATAGTTAGGAATTAGCATTTAAAAAACCTTGTAAATTCACTGAAAAAACCATAGGTTTCACACATGTTATAGTTAGGAATTAGCATTTAAAAAACCTTGCAAATTCAGTGAAAAAAACATAGGTTTCACACGTTATAGTTAGCTGGACATTTCACTCATGCAAAACCTTTGAAATTACCCCGTTATAGTTAGATCAGCTAACTTAAACTTACGCGATCGCAATGCACTGCTGATGACGTCACATATTACATCACTCATGACAATTTTCTATGAGGGTGAGAGGTGGTCTGCCACTCTTAAATAATGCTGCCATGTTTCACCCAACTGCTGAAATCAAGAAGGGTGCTTTCTCCTGTTAGCGTGAGGATGAGCCACGTAAAAATTTTGCAACTCAAAAAACAGCCATGGAGCACTCACAGGGCTTTAGTTGGTTTTATTCTGAGCAAATGCACTTCAGCACACTGCCTTCTTCAATGCTCATTTGAAACAAAATCAAAATAACACATAATTAAATTATTTCACAGGTGATTTAATTGGAGTGACATAAGGAATAGGCAAAAACAAATGACTGGCAAAGTTCTTGATACAAATACCGATGTATCCATGAAGTAGGATTGGTGCACTTGTAAAATCAAATTTGTGTGATCTGAAGGCTTCTTCTTCATCATTAGACAAAACAAAGGGACCTTCTTTCTTTAATAGCTGAGTGAGTGGAATTATCTTCTGAGAGAATTCCTTTATAAATCTTCAGTAGAAATTGGGATAGCCAATGAAACTTTGAACTTCTTTTATGAGAGTGGGATACAGACATTCTGTCAATACTTTGATCTTTTGCACATCCATTGTCACTCCTTCAGAAGACAGGACAAATCCCAAGAAATGTACAGATTTGATACTGACGGCACACTTTTCGCTTTTTATATATATACTGTTTTCTCTACGTTTTTGCAAAACCCCTCTCATGTGACTTCTATATTCTTCTTCTGAAGTCCAATAATTCAATATGTTATCAATGTATACAATTGCACACTTGTCACTAAACGTGTTTAATATATCATTAATGAAATATTGAAAGGCAGCAGGCGCATTACAAAGCCCATAAGGCATGACATGATATTCTAAAAAACTCTACTTGGTTCTGAAAGTAGTCTTCCGTTCTTTACCTTTTCTGATAAGATGTAAGTTCCTCTCAAATTACATTTTGTATAAATCTGTGATACTTTCAATTGGTCCAATAGAACTGAGATCAGCGATGGAGGGTAACGATTTTTTACTGTAACTCAATTAATGGTCCTGTAGTTGATACACATTCTTAATCCTCCTTCTTTCCTTGAAGAAAGAATAGTGGTGCATATACTTGGGATTGAGAGGGTCTGATGAAGCCATTGGCCAGATACATTTGAATATACTCCTTCAAATGTTGATTTTCAATTTCCATTAATGCATTTATTTGACTACACTGTAAATTTGCACCAGGTTCCAATTCTATCTTACAATCATATGGACGATGGGGTGGAAGTATCTTTGTTTCGTACATTGAAATCATCATACTCTGATGGAATGTCATTGGTGTGAATCACACACAGACACTCCTCCATCATATAACATTGTCGCTGGATTGGGCTCTTTAAGTTCAGAACAATTATCAAAACAATTCTCCTTAGCCTTAATCTGAATTCAACACTATAGTTTGTTTTCCCCAATCAATAGGTGGATTATGGTCTATCCATTACGGCAATCCCAA
This sequence comes from Lissotriton vulgaris, assembly GCF_964263255.1. NCBI lineage: Eukaryota > Metazoa > Chordata > Amphibia > Caudata > Salamandridae > Lissotriton > Lissotriton vulgaris. The sequence goes on along the minus strand of NW_028244149.1, from coordinate 27,559 downwards.
GATGATTAGGAATTGGGGAGCACCAATCAAATTGAATTGATGGATTTCTTTGGAAATTAACTCAACTCTTCTGTATGACTGACAGTTGGTCCTGATAAGAGGTTGGTTCTATTTATCACACTGATGGCTTCACTCTTGGACATTCGCATAGCTTATAGCCTGATTTCCAAGGCAAAATTTAGATCGCAGAAGTTTCCTGTGGCTTCTGAATCACTCATTACTGAGATCTCTGCTAGGGTAAACTGTTGAAACTTTAGTGTTATTGATTGAGTCAAAGGAGGAGCTGAGATTGAATTGTAATTGCCAAGTGAGGAAAATTTGCATTTGTCTCTTCTTGATCACTCACCAGTCCAACCTCTCCCACTGGTGGTGCCACAATTTTTCCTTCCGCAATACTTTTGACTACTTGGATAGATCTTCACGAAGTGTCCACTAGTACCACAATACAAGCACAAATTATACTGTCATCTCTTTTCTTTTCCACTTTGGTAAGTGGATCTCAAATTGTTCCAATCTGTATGGGTTCTACTTCTAGATTATTTTCTGTCAATTTGACATTTTCTGTTCTTATTCGGTCAAACCTCGGGACACTAGGATGGAGTTCTGTCTTTCTTCCTCCTTTTCTTTCAAGTCTTATAATCTATTTCTAAAATCAAGTCCTTTCATTCAGATACTTCTGTGGGCCTATTTGGAATCTGAGCTAAAGCTTCCTTTAACTCATCTTTTAAACTCCAGTGGAACGAGGCCACTCTCTTATTCTCTGGCCACTCAGTTTCCACAATATATTTGTTGAATAGTGTGAGATAAGCGATAAGATCTCTATTACCTTGCTTCAGTTCCAGCAACTCATTATCAGTAGCTTGAGACAATTTCCTTCAGTCAAATATCCTGAGAAATTCTTTCTTAAATTCCTCAAAATTATATAGGATAGGGGTATCTCTGGCTAACAATGGCATTGACTAAGCTTTTGCTTCCCCACTGAGGTAGGGTAGAATAAAGGACACCCGAGATTGTGCATCTGGGAATATCGAAAGGCAGCACATAAAGTGAAGAAAGCATTGAGTCAGAAAAGTTTGGGCCATCTGAGGATCACTGTTACAACAAATGAACGATTTGAGTGGTTACTCTGGGTATTGGGTTTGACGTAGAACAAGAGACCTCATCCAATAGTGGTGAAGGGGCAAAATTAACTCCTGCATCATTCCGCTCATCTTGCATGCTAACTCTGTAATATCTCCCCTAGAATCTAATATATATTGTTTTAAAACTTAATTATTTTCTCTAACAACTGCCAGCTCTTTTTGGATGTCTTCTGATATTTCTCCTAATTTTTTTAAGTTACAGAACCGAAAAACTATAGACCAATATCTAGCATCCCTTTTAGCGCTAAGGTGCTGGAAAATTTGATTAATGGACAGATCACGTCCTTTATCGCAGAGGGTGAATTACTAGATCACTCACAGTATGGTGTCAGGTAAGGCCATGAAACTGAAACCGCTTTGGTGATGGCAGCGGAAGAACTAAGAAAAACTCTGGATGAGGGTAAGAAGGCTGCCTTGATCTTATTAGATCTATCGGCGGCCTTCGACACGGTCAACCACCAAATCCTGATTAATAGACTGGTTGAACTGGGATTTCAAGGCAGTGCCATTAAGGTATTGACTTCATTTTTAACGAATAGAACATTCACGGTAGAAATGGACGGAAGGACCTCCAAACCTTTTAAACTGCCATGCAAGGTGCCTCAGGGCTCATCGTTGAGGCCTACACTTTTTAACATTTATGTGGCCACGCTGGCAGAAATTATTAGAGAATGTAGCTGCTCGGTTATATCATATGCCGATGATACACAGGTTGTGATCTCGGTATCAGATAATATTGAGGAGACGGCGGAGCGTTTTAATAATTGTATGTTGCAGATTAACACTTGGATGCAGAGGAACTGCCTCAAGTTGAATATAGAGAAGACTGACGTTTTGATACTGGGTAACAATACCCCGTTCTGGTCCCCCAAGTGGTCGCCGGATAATTTGGGTGATTACACAGTACCCGTGTCAAATGTGAGAAATGTGAAAGTCATATTTGATCAAAGACTGACTTTTGAAGGTCAAATTAATAAACTTACCTCCACTTTTTTGGGTATCCTTAAGATCATCAGGAAGATTCGTCCATTTATTCCTATGGATGCTCTAAAAACTGTGGTACCAGCACTAGTCATATCGAGGTTAGACTTTGGAAATGCTCTGTATACAGATCTTCAGACACAGCTTCTGCTTAGACTCCAGCGGATGCAAAATGCAGCAGCAAGGCTAATACTGGATATTCCTATGAACCAGTAACCAGTAACTAATCGACTGAAGGGACCCCACTGGTTGCCGGTGGGCAAGAGAATGATATTTAAGTCGCAGTGTCTGGCATTTAAAGCATTACAGGGAAAAAGACCCCTTTTTCTCAGAACACATCTCAGGAAATACGCCCCTTCCAGAAATTTAAGATCAGCACAGTCTCACCTATTGGTAGTTCCAAGGTACAGGCAGTTGCACTGGGGGGGGGAGTTTTGTTGTCGACACGGCAAAGATATGGAACTCCCTTCCCTTACAGATTAAAAACAGCAACTCCTTGATGATGTTCAGAAGTCAGCTGAAAACGTGGCTGTTTAAAAACTAATCAGGCAGTCAAAATGGGATTTAGTTGGTACTCTAGTCTTCCAGACTATTTCAGCACCAAGACGCCCTCGGGCATACTCTGCGCTTTTTAAAATGTCAAATTAAATCAAATCAAATCAAATCATAACACTCAGTCATTCTGCTCAGGTGAAATAATTAATGTGGGTACTTCACACTGTCAGATTGTCTTTAGGGTGACCCAACCTGCACAGGAGCAGAATGGTGCCTATTTCCAATGCTTTCCCCAGACCCCTGTGTGGTATCCTTCTCTGTGTTATGCATGTGTGACTTACTGACTGTAGAATGTTATTCATAGAATGTCATGATGTAGTTATGTTATGATTCTAATTGAGGCCAGGACTGTGTCAGTTGCTGTCTGCCTGTGTCTCCTGTGGATGAGATTCTTTCTTCCTGAAATATGAATAAAGAAACCTTTTATTCATCCTACTTTTGAGATGTACTTCTTCACATTGGCGACGAGGGTGGGATAAAGACTTCTCTTACAACTTCAATATTCGTTTTGAAGAGGAAGTAATATTTTTCTTCTTAAAAAGAAATTCTCAAAAAGGATCTCAACAACAAACCTCAACTTAAGGTACTTTGCATTTCTTTTATACTCTTACTGGGCTTTGGAATCCAAGGAAAAGAAGATTCTACATTATTCTATATTTTCTTTTCTTTTTCCTACCCTTTATTTTCTCTTTTGAGGTTTGAAAATACTGTCAGCTCATTTTCCTTTAAAAGCGACACATTTTCATTTAAAAGCGCCACTTTTTCTTGGCTTTTAAATGTACTTCGATTGGCTCTCAAGGTGAATATACCTCTTCAATCCCTGGGCCCTTTTGCATTGGTGGGTCGCCTAACGGAACATTTGCATTGGTGGCTCGCCTAACGGAACATTTTGGTTTGTTTGATTGCACTACGGAGCATTTTCTTTGAATCTCTGCCTGCCGAGTCAGCTGATGTATTTACTTATGTATTACCTCTACCTTTGGGTACTAAAAGTGAGTGATGCAGAACGTTACAGCTGCCCCTTTTTTCCTTTCCAAACCAGGGGATCCTCCCATTTGCTGGTCCAAATGGAAAAAAGTGTTTCTAAATTATGCGAGGGTGTGTGGTACTTCTCTTTCTGTGGAAAGGAAGTCAGCACTTTTAATGCACTGCTTAGGCTCTGAAGGGCAAGAAGTCTTCGAGCATTTGCCTGAATTAACTACTGAAGAGGCAAACAATTTAAATGAATTTGAGATCAACATTAAAAAACTGGATAAACATTACTTACCAAAAGTGAGTACTATTTTAGAAAGGTACCACTTTGGCAGGCGTATGCAGAAAGATGAGGAGTCTATAGAGACTTATGTCACATCTTTGCGCAAATTGGCTGCCACTTCTAAATTTGAAGGCACTTTAGAGGAAAGAATACATGATCAATTTATGTTAGGATGTTGTTTAGAAAAAGTCAAAGATGAACTGTGGCAAAAAGATGATCCTAATTTAGATGAGGTCATCGCTATTGCCAAAAGACTAGAATATTCTGATGCTTGTGTAAAGGTTTTTAAGAAAGAAAAAGAAACATCCGAGGAAAAAGTCCTAGTTGTTAATAAGAAGTCTCTAGAAAAAGCAGACCTAAGAAAATGCCCAATTCTGCTTCTTCCTCTTATAATTTTTCAAGAACTTCCACTAATTCTAGATTAAAATGCTTTTGTTGTAATGCCTCTGATCATCTGGCTAATGATAGGTCATGCCCTGCTTTATATTCTAAATGTAATAACTGTGGTAAGGTAGGACATTACTCGAAATCTTGCAGGTCTCAAATTAATAGAAAAAAAAACAAGTGAAAGAAGTAATAATTGATGAAGACTCTGATTCAGATTCAGATGAGTTACATTGTGGTGAAATTTCCTTATTTGATGAAGACTTTAGTTCTAATTCTGATGACTCACATTGTCGTGAAATTTCTTTATTCAATGGGAAAAAGTGTAAAGGTGCTGTTGATGTTGTACGCATTGATAATTTTGAAGTCAAAATGTTATTTGACTCCGGGGCAAAAATCACTTTAATACCCGAAGTTTTCTTTGATAAGAAACTTTTTGGAAAGGAAAAAGTTTTTAAGCCTGATATAAGACCACTGGCCTATGGGAGAAAACCCATTAAACTTGTTGGTTATTTCAATGGTCAGATTGATTACAAGGAACGACTTACTGCAGGGAAAATTTACATCTCCTGCAGGGGGGACAGCATTCTAAGTTGGTTCCATCAGGCAGACTTACGTCTCGCCTTACTTCCTGGTGAGAATCTCTGCATTGTTCTAAGAGATATAGTATCTCACTCTGGTGAGGATATTCCTGCCCTAAATGATGTGTCCCCATGTACATCTGGCTGTAATGTGGTAAGTGTACAAAAAGCCTCTAATCTGAGTAAAGATGAGGGGTCTTATCCTGATTGGCGAAAACTGTTTAAAAGTGTCTTTAGTGACAAACTTGGTTGTCTTTCTGGTTATGTTCATAATATCATCTTGAAGACAGATGCAGTTCCTGTGGCATGTAAAGTGCGTAGCGTCTTTTTAGCTATGCAGGAACCTATGCAGTTGGAATTAGAGAAACTCTTGAGTGATGGAATCATTGTGAAATCTGAGGCAAGTGAATGGATTTCGCCTATTGTTTTAGCTCGTAAACCCTCAGGCGAGATTCGTTTTTTTGTTGACCTTAGGGGTCTTAATAGAGAGGTTGTGGCAGATAAATACCCTCTTCCTAATATTAATACCATGTTAACTCAACTTGGGGATGCTTGCATGTTCTCCACTCTGGACCTGAGGGCTGCATACCATCAAGTGAGGATTGATGAGACGTCCATGGGTTTCACAACCTTCATCACACCCTTTGGCACATATAAGTTTACTTGCTTACCTTTTGGCTTAATCTCTGCAGCCTCTGTTTTTCAGTGAGTGATGGAGGATGTCTTGAAGGGTATTACTGGCGTTGAAATTTATCAAGATGACATACTTGTTTTTGGTTCATCACAAAGTGAACATGATCTTAGAGTTAGATCTGTTCTGGAGCGTTTTGAGGACAGAGGACTGACCTTAAGGGAAAATAAGTGCAGATTTAATTTGACAGAGATTGACTATTTAGGTCACTGTTTGACTCCTGATGGTGTAAAACCGAAGGATAAGTTGGCAAAAACTATACACAGCTTGCCTACGCCAAAGTCTAGAGAAGAGTTGGTTACCTTTTTAGGTATGGCGGAATATTATAACAAATTTGTGCCTCATTTTGCAAATAAGACTTCTAACATGAGAGCTTTGTTAAAAAAGGGAGTAAAGTTTTCTTGGTCTCAGGTATGTCAGAAGGAGTATGAACTTGTTAAACAAGATTTAAGTCTAGCCCCTTCTTTACAGAGTTTTGATGTAAATAATGATTCAATTTTGGTCACAGATGCTAGTTCCCGAGGTTTAGGAGCTGTGCTCAAACAAATGAGGGATGGGAAAGAGATTACCATCTTGTTTCTGTCTAGATCCTTAGTTGGCCCAGAGTTGTCATATTCTGTGATTGAAAAGGAGGCTCTTTGTATTTATGGGGCAATTAGGAAATTGAAGAAGTTTCTGTGGGGTAATTCGTTTGTGGTTCACACTGATCATAAACCGTTAAAAGAGGTCTTTTATAAAAAAGGATTAGATGCCATTTCTTCACGTATTTGTAAATGGGTTATCGCTCTCCAAGAGTTTGAGTTTGATGTGAGATATTTACCGGGGGTGAATAATAAGGTTGCGGATTGTCTCTCTAGATTGGTTGCGGAACAGAATGACCAGAACTCTTTGTCATCTGAGGATTCTTGGCAGATAGATGAGTTCAAGGTGTGTGAGATTGTTGAAGGAATTATCCAAGAGAGTGATTGTAGAGATGCTATGGGTACAGACTCGGAGTTGCAGGAAGTTTGTGATTTGTCAAGTAAAGGGTGGCCATGTCTTAAGAATCTGAGTGTTAGTGCCAAGAGGTACTGGATTGTCAAGGATGAGTTATCCTTCAAGGATGGCTTGTTGTGGAGAGGCACTAGGCTTATCCCACCTTCCCCGATTAGAGAAAAAATTCTTCTCTTAGCTCACCAAGGACACCAAGGCATATCCAAAACAAAGGAGAGGATACGGTTACATTTCTGGTGGCCAGGTATCGATCTTCTTGTAGAACCAATGATTCGTGATTGTGTTGAATGTAACTCTTCTGACAAGGTGTGTAAGACAAGGACACAACCAATGGTTATTAGGGATATGCCGGTACGTTGCTGGCAGGATGTAGCCTTAAACATCCTAGGTCCCATTAATTCTGGGAACACTCAACGGTATGTGTTAGTCATGATGGATATGTTCTCACGATGGCCAGAGATAAAAATCACCCAAAACATTGAGACAAAGGATGTAGTAACATTTTTACGAGATGTTTTTAGTAGGGAAGGGTTCCCTGAAACTATCCTTACAGATGATGGGGTACAGCTGGTATCAAAAGAGATGGAAGATTTCTTGGCAAGTAAAGGTGTTAAACACAAGCGTTGTTCACTTTACCATCCGGAATGTAACGGAATGGTGGAGAGGTTCAACCGCGTACTCAAGGAATCTATTCAGATTTCTAAAGATCAGGGCTCGGATTGGAAAGATAACCTGATGGGAAGAGTAATGGTTTATAGAGTTACACCACATTCCACCACAGGTGAGATCCCTTTTGTGCATTTCCGAGGTCGCACTCCAAACACTTCAATATTTCAGACTTGGATGAGAAATTTAGGGGTGGAAACAGGAAATCATAACAAGGACCTGAATTCATTGAAACAAAAGGTGAAATCTGAACTGAGAAAGAAGAATTTTGATAGCAGACATGCAGTTGCTCATACCAAGGTGTGTGTTGGGGATCGGGTGAGAATTCGTCTTCCACTTAGATCTTCAGGGCCAAAGTTTTCTTCTCTCTTTTATGTCACGAAACTCTTTCGTAATGCTGTTAAGCTAAATGATGGAAGGATTTGGAATTTGAATCGAATTGCTTCATTTGCAGGTTCTGCTGGAAAGTCTTTAACAAATAACAATTTGATTAATAAGGAGGTTCACGTTAAGTCTGATGTTCCTGTCAGGAAAAGTACACGTTTAACCCGTGCTCCTGCAGCTCTAAATGATTATATTTTAAAATAGCAATTTTTATGTTTCAGGGGAAGGTGTGTGGTATCCTTCTCTGTGTTATGCATGTGTGACGTACTGATTGTAGAATGTTATTCATAGAATGTCATGATGTAGTTATGTTATGATTCTAATTGAGGCCAGGACTGTGTCAGTTGCTGCCTGCCTGTGTCTCCTGTGGATGAGATCCTTTTTTCCTGAAATATGAATAAAGAAACCTTTTATTCATCCTACTTTTGAGATGTACTTCTTCACACCCTCCTATTCTCCTAAACTGAATCCAGAAACTGAAGAGTGTTATGCGGGGGAAAGGGGATGGAGAGATATAAGAAGAGACTTCTTGTGTTAATTTTGTTTTTTCTCATCTGCTTCTCGTCTTTGTTCTCTCTTCTCAATAAAAGATGTAGTGCTGAAGAGTAACTGTAAATATAACAATAATATTTACTGCACTTCTATAATTCTCCACTGACTATACTTAGAGTGTATATATATATATTTACATTTCATTTCATTTCATTTATAACTTTATTTTTATTATAACTTTATTTCGATTTACATAAAATCACAAAAGTTAAAACACTTGTACATAGCATATATTAAAAAGAAAATGGAGCTACACATTATAGTTGAGAAAACTGATACAATATATCCAATCAAGCACCTTGTCTATTCATTAAAAGTTATTTATAATATATATAAAAGCTTTACAACATTAAAAATGTTGGTTAAACAAACCATGACGGATGTCCTAAAATTGGTGCTCTGCATTTACAGTAATTACATTTTATCTAAGGGGGGTAATACATAATAGATGTTTCAAAATAAAAGAAGGCCCATCTGGGAGTGGATCAATACCTCTGCCTCCTCTCTGTCCTGCGAAGCACCCATACCCAGCCTAGATACTTGGCTACTGCAACCACAACCGGTCCAGCCACTGATGTTTTGAGGATTCGGAGAGCCTCAAGGCTGAACCTAATACCCATGTTAGCACAGGTGGGTTTCAGCCACCTAGATCTTGATTTGCTGTACGCGAGACAGACAAAAAAGACATCACCTATTCTATCTCTCAAGCCCACACAAAATGGACAGTTGGTGGATTGTGTGTTACCCCACTTAGATATAAAGTTATTGATGGGGAGCGTGCCCACACTGAACTGATGGAATAGCTTCCTATCGCGGGTAGATGAAATGAAATCCCAGTACCCCTCTTATTTTGGCTCCTGCTTGAAGTCCAGGAAAACACCAGACAGAGAAGAGCTAGGGGAGGCCACAATACATTTCATATTAACCATAGTCCAGTAGGCGGCCTTGAACTCTGGTTTGGATGGAAATATACTTTCAGCTGGGGAAGTCCACAAGTGGGCCAGCCCTATATCCGTAATTATATTTTTGCCACTCCTGAACCACCCCAGTTTCCTGTTTACATCCAAATCCCTGACTTCCATCAAAGACTGGGCATAGTGGGTGAGTTCGGGGGTCACCCATAGTCTTCTCCAGTAGACCACCAACCTGTAGTTTGCCGCATCCATTATTGTATGGCACCCTAGGTCCAGAAACAGCTGGACTATAGGGGTAGATTGGGAAGACCAATTATTGAACGTAGGAATTTATTCTGTGCCATAACTAAGCAGTCCACATTCGCATAACCTCACAGCTCAGCCACATAAAGTAACGAGGCACCAATTTTGGAATTATAGAGCTGGAGCACCGGCGCTATAGGTTTTGTATGGGACTGTCTGTGTACCTTCAACAAAGCTCCTGCGAGTTGGGCATGCCTAACGGTTTGACAGTTGATCTGCGACTTCCATCTTACCCTACTATCGATTAGAATGCCCAGATAAGAAAGGTCTCAGTTTGTTCAAGAATTCCCTCGTTCATCCGGATGACACCAATAGCCTTTGAGGAGTTGGTCAGGACCATGTACTTGGTCTTGTCAACATTGGTCCTGACAGAACTGCTCAAATCTGGACAGGGCACACTGAAGGCCCTGTATGGTTTGAGAGAGGATAAGGGTGTCGACCGGGAACATTAATTGCGGGATCCTAGTCCCTGCTAGAGTTGAAGCATCAGTAGGGAAATCCTTGAAGTATTGTACCACCCCGTTTATGTATATTGAAAAGAGGGTGGAAGCAAGGACACACCCTTGTCTCACCCCCCTTTCAACCGGAACTTTTTGTGTGTTATTACCCCCTGCGTTCTATTTAACCAGGGCAAAGTTGTCAGTATATAATTTCACCACAAAGGCTAACAGGTCTGCCGGCATGCCAAGCCTTTTCAGTGTACACCACAGCTTGTTACTCAGGACCAAGTAAAATGCTGACTTGAGGTCCACGAACGCTGCAAAGATGGTGCCCCTCCCTATAGTTACAGTGCGCCAATATATCAAAATAAACCACATAACCTGGTCCACAGTACTTGTACATTGCCGGAACCCTGCCTGGAGGTTCAGAATAGCATGTTCCTCCAACCAGGCCTGAATTCTGCCTAGCACCACCCTTGCAATAACTTTTTGAATGCAGTCTATTAGGATGATGGGCCTATAGTTGGCCGGAATCGACCAATCCCCTTTTTTGAGGATAGGAAGAATTACTGCTCCTGCCAAAGTACAGGGTAAACAAGCTCCCTTAGCTATTGCATTAGCTAGGAGCTGGTATATTCAGTTCACAATCCTGTGTCTTGGAGGAGCAGGTCAGCGGGGATGCAGTCGAGCCCCGGGGCCCTGCCCTTTGGGACCGGAAGTAGAACATTTTCTACTTCAAGCTTCGGTTTGGATGTAAATGACTGACTTAAATTGAGTCAGCCATCGTTACAGGTTATTACCAATGGTAGTGTGGATAATAATGAAGTTAATAATGTGGTTTCAAGGTTAAATGCCACACTTGGGCCGGAACAGGTGGCTTATCCATGTGTGATTATGGAGGCTCGGGTCACAAGTATTGGCCCTTAAAAAAATGGATTGGGTCAAAAACAATGTCAAAAACAATGTTTAATGTCTGATAGTGTTGGCATAATTGATAAAGGCACCACGTTTGTCAGCTGGAATGTGGCTGGATTAAAATCCAAGGAGAGGGATCTAGGTTGGCCAAATTTCATTAATACATACGACATTTTATGTTTTCAGGAAACATGGTGCAGGGATAAAATTAGTTATGATGGATTTGTCTCTTATAATTTACCGGCTAAAGGGGTGGGACCAGGCATAGCGAAAGGGGGCCTATTAACTTTAGTTTCTATTTCACGCCCAATTGAGGTTAGAAAGTATCTGGCCGTGGGTGAACACGGGCAGATCCTTTGGCTTGTTGAGGATAAAGATTGTAATATACTACTGATTAATTATTATAATAATATCTTCGACAACACTAGGGCCAAAGTAGTTATAGAGTTAGCTGGTGCTATTGAAAATCTATGTTTAGACAAGAATGTTGTATTTGATTTTATATGGATAGGGGATTCGAATATCAATTTATGTGAACTGTCATCGCTAAAGGTCTGTGGGGTTATTAACAATGCTGGATGGGATGTCCTGCATTTCAGGCATCACAGCTACAGGGAAGAATTACGTAAGCTAATGGGCTGTTACGACCTGGAAATTTTGGAGTATAGTAAAGACGTAAATGGTTTATCCATCCCTACTTTTAAAAACCGGCATACTAGTTCTATAATCAATCATGTAATTGTGTCCTCTAATATTATCTCTTGCTGTGCTCCCCCCAGAATTGTTGTAACTACATAAAGTGACCATAATTGTATTATTTTGGATACTATTTTTTGCGCTGGAAGGACAGCTAATGTAGGTCTGACGATCACCAATGTAGAACCCCACAGGACCAATGGGGTTAGGCTAAGGTGGGCAGGCGAAAGGGCCCACGAATTGACTAGTTCCATTGTAAAGGAGAATTTAGTAGATATTGTATCCATTTTAGAAAATAGAAGTGACCATGAGAAGGTTTTGTCGGCTTTTAATGGTATTAATAAAGCTATTAATGTCAAGTTCACTGGACGCAGTTATACCCATCAAAGGAAGGAACCGGGTTGGTTCAATCATCACTGCACTGCCACATTAAATGATCTAAAGCAGGCTTTAGCCCAAAAGCCTAGGGACAGTGATTCAATTATTAAATCAAGACTGCAATATAAATGTGTACTTTAACAGAGGAAGAGGGAATTGCAGCAACAGGCGTGGGACTCCCTCAATCAAGCATCAGAGACATCAAATAGTACCTTGTTTTGGGCCACGATTAACTCTTCATTCCTTAAGGATGAAAAGACCCTTGAGCTAACTTCAAATGTCCCGAGTGATTTTTTTTCTAATATTTTTGACTCTAATAGATTGGTGGACATTAATCCCACAGGATTGGAGGTTTTGCCACTGAATATTACGCCTAGCGAAGTTGAACAAGGTATAAGTATCAGCGAGGGAAGGCCCAGGGCCCAGATGGGGTGCCCATTGATGTGTACAAAGCAGCACCAGAGATCTGGGGGCCTCTTTTGGCATCCATCTTTAATGCAGCTGTGGGCTCTAAGATACCTGTAACTTGGGGCGAAACCATCATTGTGCCAATTTACAAAAAAGGCAGTAGGTCTGACGCAAAAAACTATCGTCCCATCTCTCTTTTTGACTTGTCGGTTAAGATTATGAGCCGAGTCATGCTTGTTAAATTAGAGGAATGGGCAGAACAGGAGGGTATTCTGGCTGATAGCCAGTATGGATTTAGGAAGGGCCGGGGTACACTTGATCAGGGTATCAATCTTGATCTACTGATCGGGAAATATACTGAAGCAAAACCCGGCACACTCTACCTCTATTTTGCGGACCTCAGCAGCGCATTCGACATGGTAGACCATTGTATTTTATGGTCAACCCTGCTGACGCTAGAAGTCCCTGATGGCATCATCTTCTTCCTGGTAAGGCTGTACGAGAAACTGCAAACTAGCGTATGATTTGGAACCAGAGGAGAATGCACCCCGAAATTTAATGTTAAAAGGGGAATTAGGCAGGGATGTGTTTTTGTCCCACTCCTTTTTATTTTATTTATCAACGGAATTGATGCTATTTTAAAAAAAGTCAACGCAGATGCCCCTCAGATTAAAGGCGCCCCAGTACCAGTGTTATTGTATGCCGATGACGCTGTACTTTTATCAAGGACCCCTGTGGGATTACAGCGACTAATGGATAGTTTTTCCTCTTTTATTAAAGACAGAAAATTATTAATTAATAAAGGGAAAACACATACCATGACCTATGGGGCCAAAAGCAAATTTTTAAATGCCTTTTTTATTGACGGTGAAAAGGTGCAACAGGTTGAAAAATTCTGTTATTTAGGTATTACCTTCTCCAAGGATAGGAAATGGACTCGCGAGTTTATTAATATACAGAACAAAATGGCTAAGAATGCCTATGGTGTCTTCAGATTTGCTGCGAAGGTTGGGGAAAGGCGTACACTGGATATGCTTAAGATCTACCAGGCTAGATGTGTGTCCATAGCATTATATGAGGCGGGAGTATGGGGTCACAGCTGCAACTATAGGTTGCAGCTGGAAGAAAACCACTTCTTAAAAAAGCTCCTGTGTTTGCCAACATCTGCCCCAACCGAATTAATTCACCGAGAAATAGCCATCAACTACTAAACCGATCTGTTATCTCTTAGACCACTGATGGTTTGGCGATCTATCTGGCTAAAGGAGGAGAAATCATTTAACAGATCAATAATTGAGGACTGTTTACCACTGGACAAATATCTTGAGATCCCATGGGTTAAATATGTTGTTGTCTGTTTCTTGGACATATTCAAGGTGAATATTTTAACCGACCCCTGTGCAGCATCGAAGATCCCAAAAGCCGAGATGAAAAGTACATTTATGGCATTTGTAGGGAAGAAGCGGGCATTTGCCTCTGGATCGCTGTCCACTGTTAAGTTCTCTAATAGATACAGTGTGGGGGAAGAATTTCCTATTTATTTAACCATGGTGACTAGGCAGTCACATACATTTGTGCTCACTAGACTTAGACTTGGTATGGCACATTATTTAGTGGCCCATCCGAATATTAAGAAACATCCGATGGGGCCATGTATGTGTGATGGTGTGTCTACCCAGAGCACGTTGCACTTTTTGCTGTTTTGTAAACTGTACATGAACTTCCGTACTACATTTCTGAAACCCATGTTTGTTAAGTACGGTGCACGTACAGTTAAACAGGCTATGGATTTAATTTTTAACTTACAATCTGCGGATACCTGTTTTTATACTGCAACGTTTTTAAATAAGTGCATTAACTCCAGGAAAAGTATGTGTTTCAATGAACTCTGATTGTTAATTTTATTTGTAAATATCTTTTAAATTTAACATTTTTATGAATTACTGTATATTGTATGCTTGTGCTTTTATGGTCGTTCATTTGTACCGAATAAAGCTTCATGAATTGAATTGAATTGACCCGAAGTAGAACATTTTCTACTTCAAGCTTTGTTACATGAAGAATTGGGATTACTGTTGGCATTTCTGTGAAAACACTTATTGCGGTGTCACAAGTAAATTGACCTTTGTAGTGGGAAACATATTGCTGGGGGTCCACATGGTTAGGGGGTACGTTTGCTGCTAAGCCATTACCCCACTTCACCAGATGCCAAAACGTGGTCATGTCTCTCCTAGAGCAAGCCTCCAGGAGGGCAACCCAATGCTCTTTGTCCCATTCTCTTTTTGCCGCTAACTTGCAGCCTTATAATCAGTCCTACTTTTAATTATTAGTGCCCTATATTTACTCCTAATAGCTGCTGCTAGCGCTCTGTAGGCTATCCAAAACGACGAATTGTACCATTCAGCTGATTTTGGCCGGGCAGGTTTTCGTTGGTTCATTACCTTTAGTAATAAAAAACATTTTAAGTTCATTAATATATATTTACACTCAATTTCAATTCTCTAACATATCCCATAAGAAAAAGCATCAACCCCTCTTCTGTTGTTTTAAATAGCATGCACAGTGGCGGCCCCTCTATGGGGGCGTTTGGGCGCCGCCCCCCTGCTTTCTCGCCGTGCAAGAAGGCAGAAACAAATGGTAGTTATTGCCGTAATAACTACTATATGTTTCTGCCTTCTCGCACGGCGAGAAAGCAGAAGTTCCTGGTTGGGGGTGGGCGGAGTTGCTCGAGGACAGGGGGGACTGGCTTGCCCACTGTTCTTCATACTGACTGCTTGGGCAGCCTGAGGCTGCCCAAATAGACAGTATTAACAACAGTGGGAAAGCCGCTCCCCCTGCCCTCGAGCAACTCTGCCCACTCTCCCTGTTCTGTCTGTATGCTGCAGCATACAGAGAGAAAATGGCACGGTGGGGCAGCGGCCGGACCAATCAACAACGCAGCGGCGGAGGCAGGCTGCCTGCCGCCTTCCCGATGTCGTGCACAGTGCTGCAGGAATTTGAAACTAGGATGGCGGGATTCGGGAGTCTCAGCAGTGACGGTAAGTTTACTTTATTTTATATATGTTTCCATTAAACCCCTCCCACCTCCCCACCATCCCTTCCACAGCGCGATGTCCCCACCCACCCGTAATGCCGGCCTCATCCACAGCTCCACGTGACCTTCCAAATGTACATATAAATCTGCTGCTTTATCTTGCACAGTATACCTGGCTCAGTTTTTAGGCAGAAGCGCCAGGATACCCGTGGGATGACAGTAAGCGCTATAGAAGTTTTAAAATCAATCAATCAAAATCAATCAATACCTAGATGCAATAATTATTTATATATACATTGGCCGCATGCTGGCACCTTTCCCTCGGAGTGCTAGGAGTGTTGCTGCATGTGTCGCTATTTATGCAAAACCAGTTGTGTGACAATGAGAGACAGGGTGTGGTAAAAAGCGAGCCAGACTCTGCTATGGATTGCTATTGAATAAGTGCGGCCTGACAACATATTTCGGCCAATAGATTAGATGGCAAAATTTTCCTTCTTCATGAGGCCTGACGCCAATGGCGCACTGTAAGGCCAGAGTGGTTTAGGATTTTAGGGTGCCAAGACAGCGGTGCGGAAGGAGGGGGGCGGGGGGAGGCCCCTTATTCAACCTTTGGAAGCAGAATGCACAGATTGACATTCATTCCGGCGCATATCCCGGAGGAATAGGATTTCTTGGCACTTTCGTGTCTGTAATTGGCACAGCTGAGCTCATTCTGGGGGCGAGAAGGAGCTGGTTACAGAAACTGACAACCCCCCACCCTCTCGCCCGCCCCCATACACCGGCACTACTCGTATCCTATTTACAAGAAGAAGTGAAAGGTACCGCGGCGCGCTCATCTGAGGCGCTGCACCTCACCCGCCCCCACGACGACGGTGGGAGACCGGCTTGGAGTGGAGTGTCCACTGGTGTTGGGTGAACTTTGGCCCCTTATGGGAGGTGGTGGGCGTGGAGAGTGAGGCTGAACATGGTGCAGCGAATTTTGCAAAGAAAACTCTTGTCTTATAGCATCTTTGATACGTTACAGAGTCAAACATTGAATATAAGTGTAGAGCACCAATAGTTGTCAGGATTTTTGTTTTGTATTGCACTACGCAGACAAGAGATTAAAAAAATATTATTAATGCGGCAAAAAAACGTGCTTCGTGTGGTGTGTGCTATGTAAATGGTTACTGTTATGATTGAACTAGTCTTTTTTGGTGCCCAAATCTGCTTAGCCGTGTGTAATGCCCATCCCTCCCTCCTCCAATAGTCACCGCCCTTTTGAGCTGGGGCCCGGAACTCGTCGCGCACAGAAGAGTAAGGCTCTAGCATTTTGTATTTGCAGGACTCGAAGCCCTCTAATGACAAGGTCATCTAATAAAAGTATTTAGGGTCCAGCTTGCTCGCTAGATTGCGTTGCCGTGACTTTTACGCCTCGCCTCTTTCAAATGTCACCAGCCGCCACTGAGCATGTAGCAAAGAATTCTAATTACATGTCTTTTTTCAATCCAGCACCTCCAGAATATTATTTTAATCATTCCACTTATATTCATTTGCATTTGTTTCACTTTCCTCAATAGGTGCTTGCGTGACCAGGACGTTCTTTTGTTGTGCAGTGAGTGGAAATTCTCCTGAATGTTGAGTATTTGCTTTTTTATTTTGAACATTCTTTTTTCCTGCTTAACTTTCTGTGAAGTTTTCTCTTTGACATCAGTGTAGAGTTTATAGACTCTGACTAGCGTTACGGGAAGAGTGGGAACAACTGAATTACTCATAAAGAGCTGAAGGGGGATTTCGAACTGACCTCCTTTCCAACAAGTTGACATGTCACTGAACCAAGACACTAATCCCCTTCTCGGAGACTGTCGCCCACATGCATCAAACAGAATTGCATTCTTAAACGGTGCAAATCGCAAAATTTGTCCGTTTGCGAATGCAATTCATTGATTTGGGATGCATCAACTGAGAAGTGCATTTTCGCAATTTTAGGAATCGCAAATGCCTTTGCGATTCCTTAAATATTTCGCTAAATGTACGAATTCCATTTTTTTGCGAAATAATGCTATGCATGAAAATTTGCAATTTGCAATTTTTAAAGAAATCGCAAATTGGAATTCTTAAAATTAGACGAAGTCAAACCTGGTGGTAATTTTCCTAACTTTGTTCAAAACAGGTGACATTCATCAGGACTTCATATAAGGGGCCTCAGAAAGCATCCAAATCTTTTTCAGAATGGAAGCACTTTTATTTTTGGCACGCAGGCAGAGGTTGAGAGCAGCAGCAGGATGGAGGAGAAGGTTGATACAGGAGAGAATATTCAGAGTGTGCATTACCTTACTAGGGCAGACTGAAGCAGAAATCTATGATAGGTATAGGCTCAATGCTCACTTAATTGTAGATTTGATTGAAAAATTGGACCCAATATTGCAGAGGCAAACACGCAGGACACAAGCTTTACCAACCCATGTTCAGGTATTGTGCTCACTGCACCTCCTTGCTTCTGGGTCATTTCAGGGTTTAATAGCTATTGCTGGTGGTGTCTCCCAGAGTTCACTTTCCAGATTTTTTTAATGCCTTTCTAAATGCCATGTTACAAAGAATAAGGCATCACATTAAGTTTCCTAGTACACTGCAGGATTTGTTGAAAACTAAGTTAGATTTCTATAACATGGCTCAATTCCCACATGTCATTGGCTGTGTAGATGGCACATATGTTCCCATTTGCCCACCCTCTGAAAATGAATACATTTTTTGCAACAGGAAATGCTTCCATTCCCTTAACATTCAAGCAATTTGTAATGATAAAACTATCATCACAGACTTAGTGGCAAGTTACCCTGGCAGTGCCCATGACTCCTTTATTTTTAGACACAGTGCCATCCATGCACGACTGCTTGCTGGAGAATTTGGAGATGGATATTTGCTTGGTAAACTTACATTTTTAATTCAAAAGACATCCTTCTTTAATGTAGACACATGTCATTTATACATTTCATCTGTCATTATCATTTCTTCTAGGTGATAGTGCAGTGAGGTCTTATATATTAACACCATATCTCAAACCAGGAGAGAGCAGCAGTATAACCATGCTCACATAACAACCCGCAATGTGATAGAGAGAACCTTTGGTGTGATGAAATCCCGTTTTCGCATTCTTCATAAGACAGGTGGAGCATTGCAATATCGTCCATATTGTTGCATAATAGTAGCTGCATGTTCAATGTTGCACTACTTAGCAACTGAGAGAGGCATAGAACTTGAAGAAGAAGATGTACTACCTCAAAATGACAATCAGCCTCAACAACCCCAACCAAGAATGCATTGCCAGAAGCAGCGAAGGGAAGAAGGAGAAGGGCAGAGATAACACAACATTACTTCTGAAAAAGGTAAGAATTACACAAGACAATCTGGTGCTTGAATGGAAATTATTTATTTCATAATGTAAACTTAAATGCATTTAAATCATGCATTTTAAATTGTTTTTTGATATACTTGTAAATGTTTTTGCATTCATGTTAGCAATAAATTTAATGATAAGGAAATGATGTGGCCAACATTGTAACAAAAATGTAACATCACAGAAAACATTATTTCCTACGCCCACGCACACCTAATGCCTTCCCCGTATTAATCAAATTGCCCATGGCCATCTTGCAGGAATACTTTTGTTTCCTGCTGCTACTGCGTGCCCCAGGTAAGCCATGGTCAAGTATGCCACTGACACTACTGCCAAATTCACTACCCTCCTTTTCTGTCTGCATATCCGGTGCAGCATCACTATGTATTTTATCAACAGCATCATGTAGTGTTCCCATTCCCCTGACAATCTCTGTACAAATTTGCTTCATATCAAATTGCATGGAAACTGTCTGCTTGCAGAGTTGCGCAGTACAGTTGGAGAGGCGATACATTCCCCTGGTGTGACCCTGCATGCAGGTCATAGCTCTAAGGTGCCTTTCACCAATTCTCACTTGCTGGGTCTGTACCACTGTGCACAATGTCTCCAAAGAAGTTGCAATGCGGTCTATCTTTTCTGAGGTTGTTTTATGCCCTTTCTCAATGACATTTGCAATTTTTTAATACTGTTGTGAATGGCACCAATCTCTTTAATGATATGTCCAAGTTTTCCCTTAATAATTCTAATGTCTTTGCCTTGTAGGCGCTGAACTTTGAGGATTTTATCTTCCACAACACTGCCGGTGCTGCTACCCTCTGCAGCTCTGCCAACATCTGATGGTTGTGACCGGCGCCAATAAAAGTGCTGAAGTCTCCTTCGCCTACTCTGCCTTGTGTTAGTGGTTGCTGCAGTTTGAACAGTCTGCATGTCAGAGACATTTTCATTTTGAACTTCATCTGAGTCAGAGTGCTGCAGTTGGCGCACTCTGTGTTTTTGCCTTCTTTGAAAAAGGGATGTTGATGTTGTAGCAACATTTGCCTCTTCTGAGTGGTGATCATCTTGATTGTTGTAATCTCTCAAGTCATGTTCTATAATTTCTTGAAGTCTTTCTATGAGTAAGAACGTGCAAACAGTCTGTTCCTTTAAAATTTGCACTGTTGTAAAATGTCTCTACAAAAGGTTTTGTTTAAATAAAATCACATGTTGTCTGTCTAATTTGGTCTCAGTAATGACTACCATTAATTTAAAGTCACTAGCTTTGGTATTTACTAATTTTCATATGAGTAAACTACATCTCCCATGATGCACTGCTTTCTGACTTACAACTGTTAATAACCAGATTTAAAAAACGAAAATGAACTAGTACAATACTGAAATGATATTTCAGCATGTTCAACAACATTGATAGCCCACATGCACTCTCATTGCACATTTAAGAATGAAAAAAAAACTTACCTTCAGAAGGGGTAGGAAGCTCTGACGTATCAATGTCAATCACTCCAACAACAGCCTCAGTTAAAATTGTGCCTTCCACCATGTCTTCCAGGGGGGTATTGGGCCTATCCCTGGGGGTGCCACCACCAATTCTTTTTGCTGTTTTAATCCTGGTTGCAATATTCTCTTTAGCACGACCTTGCAGGTCATACCAGGGTTTTTGTAATTTGTTTATGTCACGATGTGCAACACCCACAGCATTCACCTTTACTTGGATAGCAAGCCAGAGATTCCTTTTCACTGCTTCAGGAACCTTCAAACATTGTTTGCCAAAAAGTTGTTCCTGCCTCTCAGTGACCTCCTCAATGAGAATTTCCAGCTCCTGGTCACTGAATTAAATTTTTCTTTTCCTGGCTTGCCCCTCTTCAAATGTATTTTCTTGAGCCATTTCTCCAAAGGATTCAGACACCCAGACTGCAGCACCTCCTCCAGGCAAAGCTCCAAACACCAACTGCCAAATCTCCAACTGAAACCAGGGAGCAGCTGTCTGTAATTACTCTACTGCCTTCCTGGCTGTTAACTTAATGATATTCATCATGTGTGCTTTCTCGCAATTAGCGAATTCGCAAACTGCAAATTCTCAAATAAGAATTCGCAAAAATCTAGCGATTCGGAAAAAATTGCGATTTTTACCGAATCGCAAAAAAATTGCGAATAAATTGATGCATTGCAAATTGCGATTCCTTATTTGCGATCCCTTAAAATTCGCAAATAAGGAATTGCAAATTCTGACTTTAATGCATGTGCCCGTCAGTGATAAAAATAGGCCTTAACAAAATAAAACTGAGGTAAGCGTAAGTCACAGACACTGCCCAACACATTTTTCAGGTCAAGTGTGATGCGTCAGAGCACAGTGCACACTTTAGAAACTATTTCTCACCGGGTGTTGCCACCAAAAGATTTCTCTTGCCCTACAAGAAATTCAAGTGATTTGTAGTGCTTGTAATGTGAATCTCAATTCTTCAGCCTTGAAACTTTTCTTACACAAATTACATGGTGTGATTTACATGGGTTTCTGCTGTAGACCCTGACAGAAGGCCATTCACGTTCAGGGTTTCCACCATTTCATGGGACAGGTGGTGTCTCTTGGGGGGAGGTGCTGCCACCCGGTGGGTTGGCCAGCTTTGTGAGAAAAGGACCGGATGGGTTCTATTGGTATCAATGTATTGTGGGATGTAGTGGATGCAGTATGTGTCATGAACATTATGTCAGTGATAAAATTGTAAACAAAGGTTCGAAATGGCAAACATGCTTACAGCCAAACTCACACCCACCCTACACTTTCATCGCTGAAGCATCTGTCATTCTAAAACTAAAACTCAGTACATAAATCAAGCTAGAGAGTTCAAAGCCTTGAAGGCTGGAACAAAAGGTGGCCCTCCTGAAATAAATAGACGAGTGGTGAGTCAGGATCTTCAGCAGTTCGTTGGGAAACCTCATGTGGCTACAAGGAAACAGAGCTACGGGCCTTGCACCCATATGGTCCAGCTAATCCTCACAGTATTGATGGGTCCTGGCTAAACCGGTGCACCGCCACCACCCGGGCCCAGAAGCCAAAATAGGACCCCCCCCCTGCAGAGAGGCTGTCAGGACCGCATCAAGGCCCTGCAAGGCTCTGCTGGGCCAGTCTCTCAGTCGCCCATTCCCAGACAGCCTCCTGGGTGCAAAGAAGTGGGAGCAGCCGTCATGGATTACTTGAGTTTCACTCTGAAGATTAACCTGAAATTCAGTCTAAGGGCCTTGAATTTTTGCTTTACTTCCTCGAAGGATCTCCACTTTATTTTTGTTTCCCGGGTGTAGTTTGTGAATATCATTATTCGGAAGGATTGCTACAGCATCTCCCCTGTTCTACAGGCCTCTCAAAGAATGGCATCCCTGTCACTATAGTTGAGGATCTTTGCAATTAGGGGCAGCGGGGGTGCACCCGGAGGAGGGCGCTATAATAATCTGAGCTCTCTTTTGATCATAAACCACAGTGAGAGCGGGTATATGGGTAGTCACAAAAGCAGTCAATCGCCCAAGAAATGCACAGGGTCTGAGGATTCAGAGCCCTGTGGAAAGCCAACCAAGTGCAGATTGGTGTGTCATGATCAGTTTTGGTGTCCTTGGCTCACCTCTCAAGGATGATGGTGAGGGACATCAGTTGGAGTACCTTAGTCATGAGAGAGGCAACAACGACTTCCACCTTGGGGATTTTGTTCTTGTCTTCGCTAACTCTATGGGTAATGTTTCTCAGAGCTTGTCTGAGGAGGAAGATCTTCACCATGACCTTCCCCAGTCCTCATTCTAACTACCTTGCTGGAGATCTGAATGTCTTGTAGGATGGTGGGGAGGTCTGCAGGCTCTGTTGATGACTAGGGCAGAGGGGTGGCCCCGTAGGGGTCTTTTATATGGTAAATTAATCAATTTTCTAGTGGACGGTTTCTGGCAGTATTTTCTCCACCCCTATGGTAGATAAATGAAGGCACCAGATCTCACTCCAAATGCCAGGGCCCGGGCCAGCAATGGAGAAGCTACCCACAAGCCACACTTGATGCAGGTGGATGGAAGGGCAGCCTGAACAGCCGAGGACAGCTAGACAAGGCCAAGTCATCGGGAATGAACTGTCAGTGGTCGCCCAGTTCAGGAGCCGCAGCCCTCCCAGGGTGGCAGGTGAGCACCCAGGTCTGGTCAGCCTCCTGGGGTCCCTGGGATTGGAGGCCACTGGGCCCGAGTGCCTCAGACCAAACACCCCTGAATCCAGCAAATGATCAAACAGAAGAGGGGAAACATTCAGGCATCTCCTGCAGGTCAGCTGGCTCCCACCTGTGTCTTCAGTGCCAGACCACCACAGAGCAAAACATGGAGATGATGGACGGAGCGCTGAAACATTTCAGACACTCATCCCCAGTCACAGATCTTGGTTGAATCCATCATCGTTCTTTAGCTCTCTTCGCCACCCCAGTTCAGACACAGCTATATGCAAATCAGTCTTCACCCTGTGCCTTATGGGAACAGTCCAGCCCGAACTGCCAAGCCAAGTCTTCCCTGGACCAGAAACACACATCCAGGGACCGGTTTCAGGCTAACAGCCCTCATCAGCCAGGCTAGCTTGAATGGCAAAGTGAGCAAGGGACCCACACCTGGGCATACCCTGTGAACTTAGGGTGAACAAAGCAAACACAAGGAGATGATGGACGGACCGCTGAAACTTTTCAGACACTCACCCCCTGTCACAGATCTGGGTTGAATCCATCATCGTTCTTTAGCTCACTTTGCCACCCCAGTTCAGACACAGCTATATGCAAATCAGTCTTGACTTGTGCCCCATTTGCATATGGATAGGTTAAAACTGGAATGGCTTGGGGAGCAATAAAACAATAGTTTTAGGCCCAGATCTCTGTACTGAGTTGAATGTATGACATTGTTCTGTATTCTGTCCATCAATTGTTCTTTTTGCGTAGATCACCACAGAGACACTCTCTGCAGTGGTGGTTACCCCTGGGCATTCACTGTCAAGGGCCTCCATGTCTTGGTCACGTCTCCCCACCGCCACGCCTCCCTTCATTTTTCCAGCAAGGGGATGTTGCACTGATCTCAGGCCTGTTCAACCAGGGGAGGCCTGATCCTATTCAATCAATCCCACTGTTGCAGGAAGCAGCCTATGCCGGCCTCCAGGCCCGTGGGCCCCCGAACATGGAAATGCCACCTCAATTACTGCTGTGGCCCGCAGTGATCCCAATCTCAAGGCCACACTGCTCTGGCTCATAGGTGTCCACAGGGTGTGGGACCTCCCTGGGCTGCAGGAATCCCACAGTGGTGCTCACAGCTGAGCTACCAGCCCATGCATCTTGTGGCAACCATCCCAGGGCCCCACACCTGTTGCCAGGAAAATGTCAGACACTTCAGATGATTGTGGATTGAAGTGATGGCCACAAAGAACACTCAATGCACATCCACCATCATGTCCAGGTGAGCTGCACCTCCATAATTTAATAACTTTAATAAAGACTTTATTGACTCGAACAAAAACTATTTATAAAATACATTTCCAGTTTTATCCTCCAAGTGGGCATTTGCATTCAATAAATCTTGCATTATTTTACTTCCAAATCCATAATAGGCTCTTGGAACTTAGCCACTGTTAGCGTTCCTTTTGGCAAGGTCTGACTTCTCAAAAAATAATAACATTGTTGGCTATTGGGTTAGTGGTTGGGGGGACCCTACTCAAGCAGCAACCACAATTCTTGTCAGGGTGAAGTCACAAGCAAACTATAATTAACCTGTGCTCATACCTCTGGTAGATTGGCACGGAGCCGTCATGCTTCACTTAGAAAGCAATGTGTAAAGTATTTATGCAGCACTTCAAACAGCAATAGGCTGAAAACACAACACCAGATTAGAAAACAGTGTAAGTTTTAATAAATAAAACAAGACCAAAACATAAAAATTGTAATCAGTGGAACCACAGAAATGCAAGTTTAAAGATTTCAGCGAAAATAGTGCCAAAAAGCACAAAGTGCAAAATGTGGTTCTCTGGTCACGTTCAGACTCGGACAAATTCACAAGTTCAGGTCAACCACTATGGAGTATGGGCCGGCTACAGGGACCCACTTATCTATAGTACCTTAAATCCTGCTTGCGAAGAGATGCAGAGTCTTAAGTTGAGGATCCCTCGCTCAAGAGAGGCAATGCGATTTTTGGACAAGAAATGAGTTGTACAGCAGTGGTTCTTTGGAGCTGCGAAGTGCTGGGTGATGTCCTGGTGTGGAGATGCATCATGCTGTGGTGGTTCTGTGAAGCTGCGAAGTGCAAGAGGATGTTTTTGCACGAAGATGCGTCAGTTGCAATGGGTGATGCACAGTTCTTGCATTAGTAGTCCGTAGAGCAGAGGTGATGCATTGATTCCAAGGACAATGTGTCAAACAGCAAAGGCAATGTATCACTTCTTTGGGAGATGCTCTACAAAGGAGATGCATTAGTTCCACTCGAGCCACATATGGGCTGGCAGAGAACCTTCAGGCCCACTTTTAAAGGTCCAGGACTGGGGTAACACCACTTGCGAAGGCAGGCCTCATAGATGACTGAGTGCTGGGTTCAAGGTTTTTGGAAGCCACTCATATCCCTGAGGCTTCTGATCAGGAGGCCAGCCAACTAATCCTTGGAGGCACTCAGGGGTCCTGGGTTTAGAGATGCAGACCCAATCCTTCTCACCTATGCAAGAGGGCTGCAGGGTAGAAGGTCAGCACTGCAGGCAGAAGTCCGTCAGAGCAGCAGTCCAGCAAAGTGGCAATCCTTTCAGTGGCACAACAGTCCTTCTTCCTGGCAGAGTCCACAGGTCCAGAAGTGTACAGAAGAGTTGGGGTGTGAGGTCCAATATGTACACCTGGTGCCCACTTTGAATTAGAGGAAGCTTCCAGACGTTTCCACCCCCTTAGGCGTCAGACATCTCCTTCCCCCTGTCATGGCCCGAGCTTATTTGAGGTCACTTAATACCATGGTCAAAGCCTTTATGAGATTTCTCATGCAGAGCCTTTGTGATGTGCAAATGTGGTAGATGACAACACTTCACCTTTGTTCACTCAGAGTGGCCCATTCCTACAAACACCTACCTTTCCTCTGTCTCACTGTATGGGATCAATACACAAAGATCAACTGCCAGCGACACCATCAGGCAGCAGGAAGCAGATGGTTAGGACAAGAAAATGCCAACTTTCTAAAATTGCCATTTTCAGAATTGTGATTAAAAATCAGTCTTTACCAATAAAGAGGGCTTTTAACTAAAATTCTTTAGACACCAAACTCATTCTGTCTACCTTTTCCCAATTGGGAGTTACAACTTATTAAATGTAATAAGGTAACTCCAATGTTATCCTATGGGAGTGGTAGGACTTGCAATAGTGAAAAAAAAAGTAAGGGTTTGCCACTACCAGGACGTGTACAACTTATAAAGTGCAGGACCAACTTTTTAAATACATTGCACCCTGCCCTCTCGGCTTTTCAGGGACTATACTTGGGGTAACTTATATGTATTAAAATGGAAGGTTTGGCTTAGGCCTGGGCAGAGTTTTGCTAAGCGGAACTCAGCGAAGTTACCAAAAACTCTGCTGTGCAGAGTTCAGCAAGCAACGGAGTGTGTTAGGTCACGCTGTTCATGCTGATTATTAGTGCTGGGTGTTGCTCCTATGCTGGAAAATCAGCGGGAACGGCATCATGTGCAGTGTCAGAGGGCTCTACTTCATTCTGCTGCTCAGTAGATTTTCTACTCAGGTGTAGGCTTCCTCAATGTGAACAAATGGTTTCTCAATGTCAGCGGTTGTGACCATCCATTACCGCCCATACTGAGAAATCTCGCTGGCAGGTAGTCTTGCTTTGGATTTTCCTCACTCACGTTTGCCAACTTAATGTCTGCGGCCACGAGCAAGGAAAAATCTCTGCTCCACAAAACTCTGCTTGCTCTGTGGAGCGCGGAGTGCAGTAAAACTCCACAAACTCTGCAAACGGAGTGAAGTACACCACCCAGGCCTAGTTTGTGTCTGGAAAAAGTTTTTGGGTGAGCTCAACATAGCAGCTTAAAACTGCATACACAGGCTGCAATGGCAGGGTTGAGACTAGTTTGCAGGGCTACTTAAGTGGGTGGTATAATATGAGCTGCCCGCCCACTAGTAGCATTTCATTTACAGACCCTGGTTAGGGGCAGTACCACTTTACTGGGGACTTACCAGTAAATTGAATAGCTTAAGTGGGTGTGCACCAATTTCACCATGTTTATAGGAACGCACAAAAGCACATTAGCACTGAATAGCAGTGGTAAAGTGCACAGAATTCTAAAAGCTGACCAAAACGGGCTCAGAAAACAAGGGGGTGAAGGCAAAAAGTCTGGTGATGACCCTGTAGAAAGGGCCGTCCAACGCCATGTTACTCTATGAGACAGAATTACCAATATTAATGCAATTACTCCTGCAATTAAGTGTAATTTGGGGGAAAAGGGAAATATCCTATAGCAAGAGCACATTTAGCAAGCTCGGGTGGCTGCTCACTATTAGTGTTCTGCTGCATTTAGTGCTCTTTAGTAGTGCAAAGTGCATCCTCACATCCATTATGGTTCTACATAAGCAGGGTCCAGTAATGGACCTTAACACCAACCTGTGTAGTCCCTATCTATAAAAATAAAAAATAAATCCTCTATTTAGATCCAACCTTTTGGTTGTATAGTGGACAACTGGTGCAAAATAACAGGATGTCTTTTGGTTGCAGTGGAGTTATGTATGATTAGGGTGTGTGAGTGAGTGGATGTGTTTGTGGTTCTCGACCTGGTGTATAATAACTGTCTTGTTATTTAAAGAGATTTGTATAACATTTTTTTTCATGTAATGGAACTATAAAATGTATTTTTGTATATGTATCTAAAGAAAATGATATGAAACACAGTGAATAA